>NC_039260.1:1204039-1461539 GCF_003368295.1 Carassius auratus | reverse complement strand
CTGGGGACGGGGAATTATGGGACGCCAACTTGATCAACGTGGCCAAGAAGTTCTTGCACTTCTTCACATTGTCCTGCATCTCCTGACGAGAGAGTGAGACGGTTCGTTAGTTTTAGAGACAGGGCTGAAGCGTGTGTCTGGATTGTGAGTAAACAGTTTATCCTCTTCTGACTCACACAGACATGCTCTGTTGTGCTTTTGTTGCTATAATCAGCGATCCAGCCTCACGGGGAAATCAAGTATTTTAATGAAATCCTCTAAATTCCATTTAAATGCTACAAAGCTGTCAATCATCTGAGGTTAGAGAATGTGTCAATCAAGAGTCGTTTTAAAGCAGATGGCACGCTACGCTCACAAGGCTCTACAATGAACTCAAATAGTATTAATGAACTGCTGAATCTCATGCACACACAATGAAGAGCAAATGAAGCCTGTTCTTTTATTTCATACATTGCAATATTATTGTCATAACAATTAAACACAATTATGGATCAGATTTCGATTATTTCTTTATTCATATTATTCTTAATTTTTAGTATAAATTAGTTTAAAGGCAGAACAACAAATACTATCATGACATATAAATAACAATAATACAGCATTGTGTTTTTATAACATTATGAACAAGAAAGTAATGAAAAGCAGTTTTGTGCAGTAACATTTTGAGAATTTGGAAGGAAAATGTAATGAATTCTCACTGAAAAAATGTATTATTATTATTTATTTATTTTTATAAACATGATCCATACATGTTCTTGACATGTTTGTGATAAAACTTTGGGTGACTATTTTATTTTATTTTTTTAAAAATGAAAAAATTTTTCAGCAAGGGTGTTTTAAATTGATCAAAAGTGTCAGTAAAGACATTTATAATGTTCCAAAAGATTTCTATTTCAAATAAATGCTGTTCTTTTGAACTTTCTATTCATCAGAGAATAAAAAATAAAATGTCTACCGAAAAATTTCTACCGAAATAAGGAAGCACAATGTTTTTGAGCAGCAAATCAGTATATAAGAATGATTTCTGTAGATCATGTGACACTGAAGACTGGAGGAATGATGCGGAAAATACAGCTTTGATCACAGAAATAAATTACATTTTGCAATATATTCACATAGAAAACAGGTATTTCAAATAGTAATAACATTTCACATTTTTACTAAATGCAGTCTTGTCGAGCAGCGTCCAAAAACATTAATAAAAAAATCATCAGCTTTTGTATGGTAGTGTCTGTGAACATGCATGTCTGTGTTTGTGTGCAGATGTGATGCCCAGATGTTTATAGACTGGCGCTGCCACATGTGTGTTTGTTTGTCAATGCATGAACGTGCTGGCAGCTGTGTGTGTGTGTGTGTGTGTGTGTGTGTTTCGGATGGAGCTTAACCAGGTCCTGACAGTTAACCAGGGAGGCTGGAGGGGTCCAACAGTCACTCACTTGAGCTGAGAAGAAGAATAGATAAAGAGAGAGAGCAACTTGCATGCTTCACTACGGGAGGGCACACAGACCTGAGAGACGAGCGGAGCTCCAGGGGCCGGGGCGGCTGCGCTCTGTGGGGCCAGTGGCATCTGAGTGAGGGGCCCCTGGGGGCCCGAGGCCGGCTGGACCTGCTGGGGAGCTGTCACTGCCACAGCGGCTGCCACGGGGCCCTTCTACAGGAGGAAGGAGCAGAGACACAGAGATAAACACAAGCTGACGTCTGCCTGCCAGCAAGGCCACAGAGAACAGGAGAGACGGCCACAGAGAGAGAGAGCGAGAGAGAGAGAGGGAGAGAGAGGGAGAGAGAGAGAGATACAGAGAGAGAGAGAGAGAGAGAAAGAGAGAGAGAGGGAGGAGGAAGAACGCGGAGCACCTGACGACCCACTGTTCCCTTGGTTTGCTCTGGACGCACTCGCTCTCCATCTCTTACAGCCTTGCTGAGTTTTTACTGTCTGTTTATGTAGAAAATCTAATAAAACACAACTTTATAAATAAGCACAAGAGTGCAGGAGCAGATTTAAAAGCACGTGAGACTCCAAACACATTCATTTCAATCAGATTATAATGCAGATGCTTCAAGGAGGAGAAGAAAAATCAATATTTTGTTTTCTTCGCACACAAGAAGTATTTTAGTCGCTACATAAAATTCAGATTGAGCCAGATGGAGTAATCTGACGATTTCTTTCATACTTTTCTGGACCTGACAGTGTAAGTTACTTGGGAGTCAATGGGACAGTCACAATCCTCCCGGTTTTCATCCAAAATATCTTAAATCGTGTTCAGAAGACGACCGAAGCTTTTACGGATTTGGAACGACATAGGGGTAAGCGGTTAATGACAACATTTTCATTCTGGGGTGGAGTATCCCTTTAAATATTAAATTCTCCTCTGATGCTGTGTGGTCATATTCAGCTGAACTTTCTATCATCCCAAAGCTTATAAACTTACAACAACTGATGCTGATGAGTGGGAAACAGAGAGAGAGAGAGAGAGACACTGAGAGAGAGAGACACTGAGAGAGAGAGAGAGAGAGAGAGAGAGAGAGAGAGAGAGAGAGACACTGAGAGAGAGAGACACTGAGAGAGAGAGAGAGAAAGAAAGGAGGGAGGAAACAGAGAGCATGAGAGCAGCATCACAGAGGAAAGCAGACTTGATCAGAGTCTGTGCACGTCTGATGAAGATCTAGTCTCTGGATGAGGAGCTGCAGAGAAAGAGTTTTGTCAGTGACACACGCCCATTTCTACACGGAGGATGCTTGCTAATTAGAGAAGCATTATGAGTTCAATACTCATTCAGATTCATTCATAGCATTTATGGCATAATGTTATTATCACAGGGGGGAATAATATGATTTAACTGTGGACATCTATGGGTTAAAACATTCAGATGTGCAGCTTCAATACTTCATTTAATCTGTAAAGTGCATAAATCATCCACAAAACTCATGCACTTTCAATTAATTGAACATTTATATGAATAGGCCACAAAACACTTGCAAAAGGTTAACCGGAAATGAAGTTAAATGACATAAATAAATGCATTCTGGGAAATTAGGTGTCCAGAAATCTACTTGTAAAGGCTGATTAAACTTTCCAGCTTCAAAACATTATTAATCTCTTTTTCATAAACGTTCATTTTTCTTGTAAAAAATAAAATAAAGTGCACTAATTAGGTTTGCATGCATTTCTTTGAATTTCAGTTCATTTTAATTCTATTCTAAGTTGAAGTTATAAATATGTATAAAATATAGATTATCATATTTATAAATTGTATATATAAATATTTTCTTATATTTAAAATATAAAGTAATGCTAAACAAACATTAAATGTCTTATATAAAGTAATTTATTATTTTTTAATTATTCAAAACATTTAAAATAAGTCTTACATTTATATATATATATATATATATATATATATATATATATATATATATATATATATATATATATACATAAATCTTATATAAAGTAATTACATTTCTAAAATATTCAAAATATGCAAAAATAAATTGTATATATAAATTATTTCTTATATCTAAAACATTGAAGATATGCTAAACAAACATTTAATGTATTATGTACAATAATGTATTATTTTTTTAATAATTTAAAATATGCAAAATAGTTCTTACATTTATTAGAAAGAAATATTATTTCTTATATAAAGTAATTACATTTCTAAAACATTCAAAATATGCAAAACAACTGCTGTATATAATTTTTATTTCTTGTGATTTTCGGGTGAATTGGCTCGTGCTGAGGCTTGAGTTTGCATTTACAGCGATCAGGCAGTTGGAGGATAAATGATTTAATGCATTCGGAGGGAAAGAGGAACGTCTTCCGCCGCAGAGAACCAGAGAGTGACTGACAGCAGGATGAAGAGAGACGCCTGGGAATATAAACCTTCACCTCAGCAACAGAGTTTACCAGCACAGTAAACACCACAGTATACTGCTACTGCTGCGGATACTTCATGGTGAATTATTGCAAAATTACTACAATAAAACTATGGTAACAAGTATTAGTCATGCACCACAACCATTGCCTAACTAATTATGATACCTTATGATATTCTGTATACATTTTACATATTAAATTAAATATAAAAGTATATAGATTGTCTAGCTCTAGACGCACAACCTCAAAAATAGTTCTATAGCAATTTAGATTTTAATTTTAAGGTTGCACAAAAAAGCCTCTGCAGGTATTCTGCATTCGCTGTTTCTTGATCTAGCTTTCTAATAAACCTTTCAATGTGTACTACAAATATTACTGACTCTGACTCTTTTTTTATTTTTATTTATTTATTAACACCAGTGTTGGGTTAAAACGGTGAGCCACTAATAAATGCGAGCTTTTGGCGCCATCTTGTGGCACTAAGTGAACATTGCATCCTCACGCACTAGACCCATTAAACTATTGTTATGATTTTATATATATATATATATATATATATATAACAGCATAAAGAGAAAAGGTAAGTGTGATGGTTGCTGGCTTCTTGTGGCCATGCACTGTAAATTTTTATTCTCATATTTTAGAAAAAAGCTATTAAAAATATATATTTTCAAATATATTAATACCCACATACATAAATACATATATATTAAATTCTATATAAAATTATAATTATGTTTAATAATTTATATGCTCTTATTATGACCAACAATTAAGACAATTAAAATTATATTTAAATTTAGTTTTGTAAAAAATGCCATTAAACTAAGAGGAACATTTTTAATGGTGGGCATATTCTGAACATGGATATTAATATGTGAACTAGATTTTGTAGAGTCTTCTTATTGATGTTTTGAAACCAGTGTGAAGAAGCCATGCATTTGATACAAACTGTCAAGAGAGAACGGAGTGTTCATTTACACAGCACTGAAGAAAGAGGCTTGTTTTAGCACGAGAAGAGCTGACGTCAGCACTGACTCAAGTACACCGCTAGATGTCAGCAGTGACCCTCATCAACACTGCTGACACTGAGAAAAAACTGAAGAGAGAAACACAGGTCACCAGGTTTAACAGTCTACAGACGGTCAACATGACAATTATTTCTGTGCACTGATTATTCAAATGTAGCAACAGAAAAAAATTATACACACACACAAAAAGTAGTGACAGTCAAGATTCTGAATTAATATCTCTTTTATTGACAAATGAGTTCCATTAAAGGCATGTATGTATCTCTGCTGTGTTAATAGGGTTAAGATTTTTTTATTGCATTTATAATTTCCATGCATTTGGATTACATCATTTTAATAAACTTAATGTGATGCATATTTGTAACAATAAAGAAATCTGATTTCTGGTCCAATGTTTCATTTTATAAGAACAAACTGCTCTGTTTAAAACACCTAAACACCCTTCAACACTGAATGTCTTCTGTTCGTTTAGATAAAGCATGCTATAGGAAATATATAAAAATAGCCCATTTCATACATAATGCACTGTTCTTTACTTTAAGGTATTTCAATATATTCATAAAATAATTAGAATGCATAATAAATAAAAAAACAATACACAATAAAACAGTAAAAATATATATCATTTTTAATAATAATAATAATTTAAATAATTCAAATTTTTACAGTATTTTAATATAAAATAATACATTTTTAATGTTAAATTAAAATGTTTTCACTATTAACAGATTCATGCTTATTGTAAGCTATTTGAATAAATGCGTTTTCAAAATATCATTGTTAATATCAAAATATCAAGCAAATAGGTGCAAATAGTTATTAGAGATCGGAACCATCTAGATTTATTGATGATTAATATCTAAACCTAGTTATTGTGTATTTAAAACACAATCAGTTTATTAGAAATATTACATAAACCTGACATGTTTCATTAATGTCAGACTGACAAATATACATCACATTAAGTTCATTTATTTATGTTAAAGCTGTGTGAAAACTTCAGGAGTGAGTTTAAAGATCACAATATGAATATAATCTCTGTAGTGTGTCTTTATTTTCACTGATTAAAACTTTTTGATAAAAGTATATGATTTGATCACGATTATTAGCTCAGATGTGAGAGACCTCTGGTGACCACGGCTATTATAGTTTAATAAAACAAAAACAAAACATATATTTAAAAAAAAAAACGAACTTATTCTTTTTCAGCATAGTTTCCTTTGAGTGTACCTTGATGTAATAAAACATCTAAAAGGAAATCAGAAATAAAAGTTAAAAAAAGAATGCAGTTGCAAAACCATACAACTGAATTACTAAAACTTTAATGAAAACGAAAACATAAACTCAAACTAAAATAACTAACTAGACGTGTCTATGAGAAACTCTAGAATCAGAGATCATCCTGATATTTTCCTTTCATCAAAAATGCATTTGTAAATATAAAAGAGGCAGATTTCAGATGACTTTCAATCTTAGGGAGAATTACTTTTCATTCAGGAGAAGCAAGCAAACGCATCTTTAATTTGCAGAGGACTGCGCTCAGTCTCAGCAGATATTTGTCAGTTATATCAGTGAGAAACCTTTGTGAAAACAATCAAAATATTCAATAAAAAAGGTTTGATGAAATGCATCCGGTCTGAATTCATTCAAGTCTACAGCACGAGTTTTGGGAACAATTTGGTTCTTAAGTTTGAGAGAGATCGCTGATCTGTTTGTCAGATCGCTGTGGCTCTAGAGTATTATGGGCTGTACCTGTGGGGTCGTGACCCTGAACGTGGCCACACTGGTGGGTGTGGAGGGCCGCGGTGAGATGCTGTTCTGGGCCTGAGCTTGAGCCAGAGCCTGCTGAGGAACCATCACCAGCTGACCCATCTCCGTCCGGACCAGCACCATCCCTCAAACACACACACACACACACACACGGGTTATTCACCTCTGACCTCTGACCTCTGAAAAACAGAACAAAGCATCACCAAACCAAGCTTGAAGCATCAAAAGTTACAATCAACAACTGAAGCCTTTGGATTCTTCTGAAAGCAAAAAAGTCTTTATGTGAATGCATGATGCTAAAAAAAGTGTAACTTTTTCAAAATTGGGATTTATACATAATCTGAAAGCTTAATAAATAATCTTTCCATTGCTGTATGGTTTGTTATGATAGAACGATATTTGTCTGAGATGCAACTATTTGAAAATCTGGAATCTGAGGGAGCAAATAAATCTAAATATTGAGAAAATCATCTTTAAAGTTGTCCGAATTAATTCTTAGCAATGCATTTTACTAATCAAAAATGAAGTTTTGATATATTCATGGTAGGATAGTTACAAAGTATCTTCATTGAACATGATCTTTACTTAATATCCTAATGATTTCTGGCATAAAAGAAAAATAATTCAATTTAAAAATTTAATATTGACCCATAGAATGTATTTTTGGCTATTGCTCTAAACATATACCCCAGAGACTCAAGACTGCTTTTGTGCTGCAGGGTCACGGATATGCTCTTATTAAAAATTCGAAAATTTTAATATTTATGTTATTTATTTATTATGAATTTGAATTATTTTCTGATTATCTTTAAATACTTTTATATAAATGTATTATATATGAAATGTCCAAGGAAAATGTATTAATATAGAGCATGCTTTATGCAAAAGATCTGCACTAAAGACACACACACACACACACACACACACACACAATTAAACTCATACAGCCTTCACTGTTAAAAGCAATGTGATCAGAGTTCAGATAAAGTTCAGATTTGACTGGTTTTATAGACTTGAGCAACAAAATATTGTATTACATAACAAAATGTCAAAGCAAGCATGTGTCCGGATTTCCTGGAAAAAATGAAAATAATGAGATGAAAACTAGCACGAGTAAATGATGTGAAATATTTTTAAGCATCATCTAATTAAAACCATATTTGTTCTTTCTTTTTTTAATTATTATACATGCAGATTAAAACTTCTCAAGTACAACATCTGAAAAAAAAAAAGTTTGAAATGTAGAGACAGACACCTGTAGCATTTTAGCGCAGAACAAGACACTGAATGACATTCACATATTTATGTCACTTAAGTTTCTAAATACTTTTTGGAGCCACTAAATACATTTGTATTTATTAAACCATTTGATATTTGGCAAATCATGTTCTTCAGCTTAGAGGATGAAAACACTTTTTTTGTCCCTAATAGAACCAAAATGTTTATATATTCAGACACACTTGGCAGAATTTATGTTTCTTGTGATGTCAGAAAACAAAATTGATGCTAATGCTTGTTTAAATGCTTGAAAGGAGTCTTGTAGACAAATATACGAAATAATGCCTGCATATGAGGTTCATTTGGACTTTTAAGGATTATTACTGTAAAGCAGATAGAGAAGGAAGAGCATCAACAAGTGCTCTTAAAAGCATGACAGGATGAAGCTGGTTGACTGATGTGCAGAATGAGGAGCGAGAAGCTCAAATATGAGAGATTTTGTTTCCGTCAATTAGGTTTTGCTCACTTCTTCGTTAACAGAGTTCCAGCTGAGTTTTTCAAAGTTTGCATCGCTCTACTGTTATTCTTATGTGTGGAAGAGAGTCAGAGGACACTAGGTAGTGCACATCAAACACTAATAAGTCAGAAGTACCTGGTGGGATGGTGAATCCGGGCGGCAGCTGTATAGTAGTTTGCTGTTGCGGTGGTCTGATAATCAGCTGCGGCGTTACAGCCCTCTGCTGCGCATGCGCATGCGTCTGCGTCTGCGTCTGCGCAGGTCTGATGACCGCGGGCGCGCTGACACTAACAGCGGGTTTGACAGGCGCTGCTGAGGCCGAGGTCACCGCTGGCATCGCGTTGTTGTCAGCGGGTGTTTTGCTGTGGTTGATCCGCGCGCCCTGCTGGACCAACGCGGACACCGACGTGCCGTTTCCATTCTGCGCGATGCTGGCGATAATGTGACGCGGGAGTCGGTGCAGCGCGATGGTGGGCGTCCCGCGGTCCAGCGCGATCGCCTGCGGGTTACTGGACACGGTGACAGTGGTGCTGGGTGAGGATGCTGATGCTGGTGCTGATGCTGCGTCGCCTCCATTGCCGTTGAGACTGTGGGATGCTGCGGAGCGCAGCGCGCGCGTATTCCCTGGATGCTTCTTGCGGGTGTCCCTCGGGCTCTCACCTTTGTTGCCCGGTGCAGGAGCGTCGGATGCTGCTGCTGCTGCTGCTGTAGTGATGATGATGATGCTGCCGTGCGACTTCAGAGGGCTCTCTTTCTCCAAGGCTTTGGAGTGCTTATCCATGCTGGCGTCTTTCGGGTCAGAATCCGGGTTGCGCGCTGCTCTCCGCGCGTTCTGCTGCTGCTGCGCTTGTTGTTGTGGTTCTGATGGAGAGTCTGCAGGAGCTGTTCCTCCTGTCTGCTGCTGCAGCTGCTGCTGTCTCGCGCTGCTCTTGCGCGCGGCGGGCGGCTCGCTCTGGCCCCCCAGCTGAGACTCCAGCGAGCCCACCAGATCACTCACGGCTTTCTCGTCCACCTCGGAGAAGAGCATGTCTTCCAGGGGGTCGGAGGCGCCCGCCATGTTCGCTCTCTGTGTGTGATGGGCTGTCTCTGCTGGTGCGCGTCCACGAGCGCGAGTGCGCAGTCGTGTTACTATGGCATTGTGGGAATGGATATGACGTCAGAGGGCCAAAACCAAACAGTTGTCCCCTTGTGACTGACAACCTATGGTTACAAGATAGATAGATAGATAGATAGATAGATGATAGATAGATAGATAGATAGATAGATAGATAGATAGATAGATAGATAGATAGATAGATAGATAGATAGATAGATAGATAGATAGATAGATAGATAGATAGATAGATAGATAGATAGATAGATAGATCTGACTTGCCTGATATGTAATTGTGCAACTACGAAATGCCTCAGCGCTTATGATCAAGTTTCATGGGCTTTAATAAGAAATATAAAATACACATATTTGGTTTTCATAGTTTATTGTTTAACAGTAAAACAACTGACATTCAACTGCCATTCACACAATTACCAATGTAACGGGAGATAGTCTGTGCTAAAATCCCGCGAAGTCTCGCGATACCAGCGTGGGGGTGCGAGAGAGACGGAGGCGCGTTTCCCAGAATTCATCTGTCGTGCTAAACCTGCTGAGAGCAAACTAGCATCTTCATCGAACTACAGAAAAACATCGTTCGGTGCGATAAAACCTTACTCAAGGCAGATCAGAGCAGTCGAAAGATGAGCGGAGGAACGCCTTACATCGGCAGCAAGATCAGTTTGATCTCAAAGGCCGAGATCCGATATGAAGGAGTCTTATACACGATCGACACCGAGAACAGCACTGTAGCTCTGGCTAAAGGTACGAACAATAAACACACACAGAAGAGAACTCTCTTGTTGCCTTGGCTTAATATACACACTATATGTGCAAATATGTGACCCTGGAGCACAAAACTAGTTATAATTAATAACCCTTTAACTGTCACCTGGCCCCTCGGTGGGCCGCCTACGTTTACTTCACTATATTACCATTCAATTCTAATCTAATCATGACAAACTATAAATCGTTGGAAAGGTCTACGACTCCTAAA
This sequence comes from Carassius auratus, assembly GCF_003368295.1. Taxonomy (NCBI): domain Eukaryota; kingdom Metazoa; phylum Chordata; class Actinopteri; order Cypriniformes; family Cyprinidae; genus Carassius; species Carassius auratus. The sequence continues at coordinate 1,451,039 of NC_039260.1, read as the reverse complement.
TAGATATTTTACCAATCGGTTTTGTTAGAGATTATGTAGGAAAAGTAATAGATTAATTTATGGAAAGAGTGCACCCCAAAAACCTATATCATAACAGGAGTTCTGACCTTTGTCAAAAAAAAAAAAAAAAAACACGTCATCTTTGTTGCCTTCTTCTCTATCACACTTTAGAAATCATCAGAAATTATATATCACTTGAAATCTTCATCCTTTGAAACCCATTTAAAATTCAAACATTGCATTAACATGGAAATGGGACATCAAAATCATGTTACAAATTGTTTTTTAAGTCATTAATTATAAAAATGTAGGTTTGGATCATGCACTTTCAAGTCTATGTTCAAAAATGTGAGTGATTGTTCATTAATAGCACTTGCGTATCATTGCAGTTTTGTTGATTTCGATTGCTGTCATTGTAAATCGCTTTTGATTCAGAAGCGTCTGCTGAATGACTAAATCTATGGTTTGTTTGGATAAAACAACATTTATAATTGCCTTTGAAGTTGTCCAGATGAAGTCCTTAGCGATACATATCACTAATCAAACATTAAGTTTTAATATATTTACAGAAGGAAATTTACAAATATCTTTAAGGAACATGATCTTAATGTTTTTTGGCATTAATAAAAAATCAATGATTTTGACCCACACAATGTATTGTTGTCTATTGCTACAAATATATCCCAGAGACTTAAGACTCCAGGGACACACACGTTTACACACAAAGAGTTTTAATACAGGGACAACAACACGCAGCGAATTGACTTTTAGAGTACTTTTATAAAGTAAACATGAATAACTAACATTGCTTGTTTTGTGATTTCTCTCTAGTGAAGTCCTTTGGCACTGAGGACCGTCCCACGGACAGACCGATCCCTCCTCGAGAGGATGTCTTTGAGTACATCATATTCAGAGGAAGTGACATCAAAGACCTGACGGTGTGCGAGCCGCCCAAACCCACCTGCAACCTTCCTCAGGATCCCGCCATCGTGCAAGTGAGCATCACACATACAGGTGTATCTGCAGAACAGAAGGCAGAGGGATTATTGACCTGTTTTGTTCTTGTGTTTGTGTGTAGTCCTCTTTGGCATCCAGCGCCGGCCCCACGGCTCCTTCCTTCGAGTCGTACGCCCCGTTCAGTCGGGTCCCGTACAGCCAGTTCAGCTCCAGTCCGATGGTCCCCCAGCCGTTCGGAGCGGTGGTCACGACTGGTGAGTTGTTTGCCAAATATCAAACTTAACTCTGATGTGCTTTAAGGCAAGACCCTAAATGCAAAAGCATGCACAAGTCAATATCAAGCTATTTTGCTTCCGTGGCATGGAGAGAATCATTAGAAATACACATTCACGTGTTTATTTTATTGCATTTTATCTATTGGAATCTGCACCAAAATCACAATATTGCCGTCTTGGTCTGCCCGGTATTTAATGTCATGAGACAACGGTTATCATCAGGACAAACCTGGCTTTATAAGACGAACTTAGAAAAACGTTTACAGTTTCTTTCAAGAGTAAAATCTTTTATAGACATTTATTTACGAAAATTTGCTTTGGTATTGTATACCACTATAATATAAAAAACTATTAATGTATGTAATCATCCGGGGAAGTATAGGGATATCTATTAGCCTTATTAATGTTCTGTTAGTTTTATTTTTTTACTGTCCTCATCTGTGGTGTCTTGTCTTGTCCTTATTATTTGAAGTGGCCTTGGCTGCTGATGTGGCATAGAAAAGAGTGCAAGTTAAAAGGATAGCTGGCCATTTTTGGATGAATACTATTGGATAGATAGACAGAATATTCACATGTGCATATTTGCATATCATTTAATGAATTGTGCACAATATATGCCAAGAACCAGAGAAAATAAAGTTGACCCTTTTTGAGTCCTGCCTTAAAAATGTTACATTATTATATGAGAGATTGCTCTTTTCAATCCTTTGCCAGTCATTTTGCAACTCCTATGTGTTCGAATGATCTTAAATATACATTTTCTGCAAATACAGTAATATTTACCTGAAGAGGATGCACAAAACCTTTTTTTCATTATGTTTAAATGCATATGGCAGATTGATTAAGCATTGCTTAAGAAAGTGGTGGATCTTAAAGCATGTTTGGCTGTAACGAAAGCTTCACATGAGGGTTTTTTCTCCGAGTGTGTGATGTGTTAAAGCCCACACTTAAAGATGTGCACTTCCTCTCCTCACAGGAAGCAGCTCAGGTCCTGCGTTCGGTAGCGAGGCGAGCTCTAACGCCCCTCTGTCCCTGAACTCTCGCTCGCTGAGTGCAGCCAAACCCGAAGGTAACCGAGAGCCGACGCTAGCTTGTGAAGAATGGCTTTAGTGTGTTCGTCTTTTGGCCGTCATTATGCACCATCACAGCATGTGTCATTCTTCTCTGGTCTGTTAGTAATGGACAAAAGTCTCGTTTCTGTGATGCACGCTACAGAAGTTAAATGCATTACAAATGGTGGTTATTTCATGTTGTCTTAAAGGAGTAGTTCAGCCAAAAATCACCTTCAGATCATTCAAGATTAGGATGAGTTTTTCATCATCAGATTTGGAGAAATGTAGCATTGCATCAGTGTCTCCTCAATGGATGCTCTGCAGTGAATGGGTGCCGTCAGAATGAGGGTCCAAACAGCTGATAAAAACATCACAATCTCCTTTGTTCCGGCTAATATGCCTCTATCTGTACTACCTTCTCGTCTGAATCAGGAGAGAAATCTGCGGAGGTCAAGCACCCTTTAAAAGCCAAAACGAATATGTGGGTGGATTTTGATGGATTTTTCAGTGCATTATGAACTGTTGTATTTCTGCCTTGATGGATTTTTGGATCTTGCAGAGAATCCATTGGCGAGCAAGTGATAAAATCGGAGTCAATTTTCAGCAAATTAACACTAATGGATGAACTCAAACTGATGTTCATTGTGTTAAATGATACAAAGCCAATCTGGCATTTTACCATTACTTAACCCTTGCCGCATTGTCATGGTGTTTTTGTGAGTCTGAATTGCGTCCTCTCTTTCAGGTCGTTCCAGCCCGTCTCTGGAGCCCTCGAGGAAGACCCCGACCCTGGAGCATGGGGTCCAGACGGCCCCGGTCGCCCCCCCCAAGGCTGCAACCAGTACAGTGAGTCAGAGGAACCCTGGAGTGACCCGACCCGCTCTCAACACCCAGAAATCTGCTGAAAACCAGGAACAGAAAGGTGAGAATCACATCGCTGAAGAAGTGATTTTTTTCCACCTGCAGCCGTTAATTGTGATATCTGTTGTTCAGCTAAAGCGTCTGATGTTCAGAAGGTTCCTCGGCCAGAATCAGACTCAAACAGGGCTGATAATAAAGACCCCAACAAACGGCATTCTGGTGGTGAGTCACTTTACAAATGTTGACATGTGACCCTGCTGCACAAAACCAGTCATAAGGGTCGATATTTTTTTTTTTTTTTTTGTAATGGAAAAAATTGGATGCAAAAAAAATCTGAAAATTGAGAAAATCATCTTTAAAGTTGTTCAAATGAATTCTTAGCAATGCATATTACTAATCAAAAACTAAGTTTTGATAGATTAACATTTGGAAATTTATTACATTTAAGTATCTTCATGGAACATGATTGTTACTTAATATCTTAATGATTTTTGGCATAAAAGAAAAATGGATAATTTTGACCCATACAATGTATTTTTGGCTGTTGCTATAAATACACCCAAGAGACTAAAGACTGCTTTTGTGCTCACATATACATTATCATGATCATGACCTTCAGCGATGCATTCATGATAACGGTTGTTCCTCTGTCCAGGCGGTGCTCTTCCAGTGAGAAAGGGGCGGGGCAGTGGTGGAGGAGGCGGCGGTCAGCGTGGGCGGGGCAGGTTTAACGGGCGCAGAGATGGACCAATGAAATTTGAGAACGACTTTGACTTTGAGAGTGCCAACGCCCAGTTCAACAAGGAGGAGATCGACCGCGAGTTCCAAAACAAACTCAAGATTAAAGGTGCAATGTGGGAAAACTGTAGTACATCAACACAAACCGACAGAAATACCTATCATTGAGTTGAATCTTTAATATCAGTTTATAACGTCGCTCTGTACTGCAGATGAGAAGAGTGAGAAATCAGAGAAGACTCTGAACGGGGAGGAGAAGACAGATTCAGGCGTGGAGACCCAGAACAGTGAAGGCAACGCTGATGAGGAGGATCCTCTGGGACCCAACTGTTACTACGACAAATCCAAGTCCTTCTTCGACAACATCTCGTGTGACGACTCCAGGTGAGACCTCGTTAATCTGCACTAATATAGAGCCCAAAAATAGATGTCTGATTTGATGTTGAATATGCTTCAAGTTATACAAAGAAGTTAACATCAAGCTGGCAAAACATCAGGCTTGCTTTAAATTCACTTTGACTTGCATTTCTAATAAATGATAAACATGAAATGAAAACAGCATAGACTTAAAGATTGATCTTGGGATTTGAGAATTGGTATCGGTTCATTAAAATGATCGATCAAAATCGGGAGATCAGTATCTTCATCCCAGCAATAATATCCATTCACAGCATGTTCACAGGTGTTACACAAGTTATGAAGCAGTTTGCATTAATCAGCAATAGGCTTTTTGAACAGTAGTAGGTTGTACAGTAATGCTTTTGAGTGATTGAGTCATTCTTCCTTAAGTGTAGTAATTTGTTGTGGTAAAGTTTCGAAGTAACTGTGAATGAATCATCTAATTGGCATACACTTTTCTGTCTTTTCTAGAAAGGAGAAATCAGGAGGTGCTTTTGGAAGGTGTGCTCTTTTCTTTTTTCTATGTAAATGTTTCACCATGCTACTAATGTGTTTATGAAGCTACACTTGTGAATTCTAGTCCGAATCATATTTAAGTAATTCAGATGGTGTCGTGCAGGATTATTTCTTAAAATAAAAATACGAGTAATTGTAAGTGGGATTTCTTAAAATTATTTTAAAAGTAACCAGTTATTAAAAACAATGTTTACATTAATTTGTCAGAAAGTATTGAAAACATGAGGCCTGTTTCATAAACCAAGTTTAAGAAATAAACCAGGCTTTTTCATTTAGTCTGACTTATTATCAGTTGATTTAGTAGGAAATAAGTCGACTAACTGAAATACGCATGGTTTATTTCTTAAACTTTTTAAGGATCCTGATCAAATGATATAACCAAAGCAACAAAAATTGCACTTTGTGTGGTGTAAGGTTGCATTTTAGCCTGCTTCAAATTTACTCAACTAACAATTTGATTCACAATTTTTATTTTTACAAAATTAGATTTTTAAGACAAATTATAAATAAAATGTGTCCTTTTATTATTGCTTGGACAAAGTGCTGCATGTTTCTTTGTGAAACTGAAATATAACACTTTAAAAATATAAATGTATCACTTATTTTTGCCATTTTTCACATATTATTGCTCTTTTGTTGGTTTTGATTGCTGCTTTTGTCCTCATCTGTAAGTGGCTTTAGTTAAAAGCATCTGCTAAATAACTAAATCTTAATATAATCTAAATAACAAAACTAAATTCAAATGTTAAAACAAACCCCAAATCAAATAAATAAAACAAATAAAAGAAAGCTCTTCATGTAAACAAAATAAGGCTTCGTCTGTGCCATTTAAGATGAGACAACGACTGCATTTCAATCATGATCCAAACTAAGATGCAGCATACATGCAACACGAACAGTTTGAGTCTAAATTAGATTGCAAAATGTTGAAATTTGAAGCAAAAACAGAATGATTTTACTTCAGTTTTGTTAAACTATACTCAAAAAATATCTGTATTAAACAGAAATCAGAGGACGAGCTGAATGAGATGCAGATTCACTTTCCTCCAGCAGGTGGAGCTTAAAGCGTTTCCTTGGTTACCACTGTAAACAAAGCACTTGTGAACACTGCAGCAGGTGGAGCTTAAAGCGTTTCCTTGGTTACCACTGTAAACAAAGCGGCGCTGCACTTATGAACTTTAATGTGCTTTATACAGAAGCAAGATGAAAAGAAAAATCAAAAACTTTTCTAAATACTGTAAGATCCCTCAGACATGCGTTCATTTAAACTCCTGCCCCTAAATGAATCGCGGTTTGTTTAGCATCTCAACGGATTTGAATAATCACATATTTGAATTGATTTTCAACCAGCTCGCGTTAATTGTTACATCCCTTTAAGTCACACATTCATACAGTGAAACTTTATTGCAAATATAGCTGACTCTGGGATTGTTACATTAGGCATGTGTCCTGTCAGAGATTGATTTTTGGGATTGAATCTTTTACAGACATGCTGTTGATTTGCTTTCTGACGTGTTTTTGGTTGATTTCCCTCTCAGGGAGCGGAGGCAGACCTGGGCGGAGGAGAGGAGGATGAACTCTGAGACGTTCGGGATTCCTCTGCGTCACAATCGAGGACGTGGGGGTTTCCGGGGCAGAGGCGGCGGCATGGGCTTCCGCGGCGGCCGCGGGCGAGCGGCTAGCAGGGGTTCGTTCATGCCCTCCCGTGGCGGGGGATTCAGGGGCGGCTTTAGAGGCGGCAGAGGAGGGCGAGAGTTCTCTGACTTTGAGTACAGGGTTAGTATCTCCTCTCTAACCACAGAATTGGACCAATGGACCCTTTTCACATTCCTCAGAAACGGTGTTGATAGCCGGCTTCTTTAGTCATTTTTGCATTCCCATTTTCTCCGGTAACGAAAATCCATAGTAGTGGTTTCATGACTTTTCAAATAAGTATGAAAAGTGTTCCTGTTGCTCAAGTGGTAGAGCATTGCGTTAGCAAGCGCAAGGTTGGGGGTTCGACTCCCAGGGAACACGTTAAGAGAAAATTGTTAGACTGAATGCAATTTAAGCTGCTTTGGATAAAAGCGTCTGCTAAATGCATACATTTAAGTAAAAACAAGATTGAGTGATTGATTACTTTAGTCAGATGATATATTAGGAAAAACTCATGAAGCTCACTATTAACTGTCTTTTGCCTCAATATACTTCTAATTACTGCTTATTAATATTTAGTTAATTAGTAGTTGAGTATTGGGTAGGATTAAGGATTTAGATTTAAGTCTTGCAGAATAAGACATTAATATGCGTTTAAGTAATAATAAAAAGCCGATATCCCAGTAACATTCATGCTAATTACCAATAATTTAAAAGTGAAAATCGGACACTAAAGTGTTACCAATATTCTTATTAATTCACCAAAGTATTTAAGGGTACATAAAAACATGCATTTTAAGGTTAGACTTTTAATTTTGATGTTTATTCCACTATTTTATTCTATATATAAATGTTGTGTAGTCTGTACAGTGTTGAGTTCAATCACATAAGAAGTAACTGCAATGAAATAAAACTGAAAAAAATAAGAGTAATCCCATACTTAACTTTTATCAAGGAAAGATTAAATTACAGTAACTAATTACAGCCACACTGTTTACGACTACAGTTAGCTAACGATGCTTTTGGGAAACACACTTCTGGTCGATGCGTGCACATGGAGCAATGTCCATACAAATTTATGGTACTTTGTTACTAAAACTTTTAAAAATATATTTAGTAAATTTCCTACCGTCAATATATCAAAACGTAATGTTTGATTAGTAATATGCATTGCTAAGAATTCATTTAGACAACTTTAAAGATGATTTTCATAGTATTTAGATTTTTCTGCACCCTCAGATTCTACATTTTCAAACAGTTGTATCTCAGACAAATATTGTCCGATCATAACGAAGATTATTTATTCAGCTTTCAGATGATGTATAAATCTCTGACACTTTTGTGCTCTGGGTCACATTTGGTATTATATTATTTGTCTGATATTGAAATACTGAACGAGTAAATTGATTGAAATGTCTCTAAATTCAAGTGTCTTTTTAATATTCATCTTTTCTTTTGTGTCTGTGTGTTTGACGTTTGTTTCAGAAGGAGAATAAAGTGGCGGCATAGTTTAACCTGAACACCAGATCGTCCCAGCAGCCAAGAATCTCCGATCATCACGTCTAGATTAACGCTTTGGTTTCGACTCCTGACTTACAGGAACTGCCTCTCTCTGTCTAACACCAGCTGGACACAGTTTATTTTCTCCTTCCTTCCTTTTTTTAGAAAAAGAGATAAAAACATTGCTGTTTTTTGGAACCGTGTGACCTGCATTCAGAGGAAGAATCTGTGTACAAGATACCATCCGTGGAAAGATGATGACTATTATTATTATTATTTGGTATTATTTCATCAACCATTAGTTCCTTTCGTAATAAACAGAGGAAGGTATTTGATAATATTCGGTTCCCCGCTGATACTGTGAGTGCTCCTCAGTCAATAGCTTTATTAATGCCATGTTTTTTGGATCTGTTGTCTAATATCTAAGACCCAGTTTAGAGGCTGCCACCTAAACTACACAAACACCCGCTGCTTTCACTTCATTTAATACTTTCACATGGTTTGTAGTACAAGTACTTGTGTTTTTTTTTTAGTTCATTAGTTTTTCTCGGCCCCAAAATATCAGTTTTTGTGGATAATGTCTTGCAGAAACACCCTGGTTCATGATCAAATGTATTGATGAATTCAACTCTTGTTTTTGTCCTGAAGTCTTCTCTCTCCTCAAAACGTATTTGAGTTGTTGCCTTTTGATGTCAGTTTATCTAAGAGGGCTTTTTGGTATAAACTCGACACGATCCCCATCACTGTTTAACGCCAAGATCTTCTGGAAAGATCCTGAAACCCTTTAAGAACCAGATTGGACGTGTGGAAATTGTGTTCATGTGCACTTTAAAGACAAACGACTTTGATGTGGAGGCGAAATTTGATGTGATTTCAAAATGCTCATACACCAGAAATTGACTGGCTGTGTTGAAATGTATTAGTTTTTTTTTCTTTTTGACGATTTCCAGTATTTAAGTATAGATCCAGAAGACCAGAGCTCTTAAGACGTCACGTTTGATGCTCAGTCTAAACAGGAGGCGAGTCTCCCCTGAATTAAGTGTCTTTAATGAGTCTTTTGTGAATAGTTCTGTTTCCTGTTTGATCCTCTTGTGTGTTAATGTGATGTTTCAGATACCAGCGGTCTATCGCTCTGTTAGCAGATCCCGCTTTCCTCTTCTACTGTCAAGTTAAACAGGAGTTTATTCTTTTTTTGGTGTGCATCATATTATTAATTTAAGTTTCAAAGATCCAAAAATGCATAACATTTGGAGGAGAAGTGCTCCCTTTCAGCTGGTTCTGCATTATTTTTTTTCAGAGTTCGTCTCGTCTTCTATTCATAGTTTTCAACTCTACTTTTATGAGCTCAATCACTCCCTTTAAAAAGCACTACGAATTACAAGACGCAGGCAGCTAGTGAAACGCAGTCTGAACGATGACTCGGATCAGGGCATGATGGGTAACCTCCGAGCAGATATTGGTGCTGACTGGAGTGAGTTGTGAAGTGAATCCAGAGTTAAACAGGACTGAAGTGCAGTGTGTCGAGAGCTCTGGAGGAATTTGATTGACAGGTTTATGATTTGGTTTTGTTTTCTGAATGGGAGCAGTTGTACAGGGTGTGCTCTTAGAGGGCTTCAAACGGGGCTAACTGAGGTTTTTATTCAAGAAGAGAAATAAATAGTTGTTCGGTATCCTCTGTGTGAGTGTGTGTTGTTGTTTTTGTCAATTAATTATGTGCCATTAATATTACTGAATCCAGCACCTAACATGAACTACAGCAGTTATTGATTGATCTTAATTTTATTATCTTTCACAAAAGGAATTGAAATTTTTTCATTTTGCTTTCAGATTTAAGAATATTTAAATCAGTCTTTTTATTAGTTTAGTGTATTACAATTAACACATCTTTTGACTTTAAAAAGGTATTGCTAAATGTTGAAGGAAAAATGCTTTATGCTTACAGATGATGTAGAATTGTTAATGTTATCCAATGCACTGTAAGTTTAGCCAATAAAAACAAAAAGGATTTTTTACATTGATTTAATTTTAAAACATTTTACAAAATATGACTAGGTTAAAATATCACTGCTGATATATATATATATATATATATATATATATATATATATATATATATATATATATATATATAAACTTTGCATTTGAATTATTACATAACTACAATTTACAATACTAATTATATATATATATATATATATATATATAAATCTTATTTTATTTTTTACCACAGAATTGCATTGGCTGATAGGAAAAAAACTAGGCATACATTTTTATATACATAATTTCATGTTTTTAGTTCAATGCTTTGTAAAATAAATATATGAACCAAAACAAACTTGCACTTTTATATAAGCAGCAGACGTGTGTGTGTATATAAGCATCAAAATATCTCCGTTGAAACATGCAAAAGGAGTCAAAGATGAAATGATAGCAGATGTTGTTATATATTTATTTTTTTGCATTGCTGGTACACTTGGAAATAATCAGTTGCCAGCTCTAGTGAACAATAAGTAACATAAGCCAAGCAGTCGCCCCTCATGTCTTCAGTCAGGGCAACAGCATTTCTTTTCTTTTTACTTTTCTTTTTTTAACTCCTTTTATTTTTTGAAGCCACTAGTAAACCATTTTGACACAGCTGAGAAATGTAGAGCGTTACAGTCCAAGGTCATCGAAGATGTTCAATCTTTAAAAAAAAAAAATGCCGAAACAGTTTGGGAGGAAAACACGGACGAAGCAACGAACCTAACATTTTGATTGTGCAAAGCACAGACCTATAAAAAGATTTATATACAGCAAACGATCCTCTGTAAACATGGTAAGTATGTTAGTTTTCAGAAAACATGGTCATATCATAAATACAGGCAACATTGGCATCGGCAAACCTCACGAAATGAACATTCTGGGCTTTTTAGATGCAGCCCGAAACTAGAAACCGACGGGAATCAAAATAACCAAAACACCTCAATCCGACCATAACCATTTATTAGTGTTTATAATGGCGTATTTGGTAAACTCCGTAGAAAGAAGATAGTTAAACTCTGTAGAAAAGAAGAAAAAAAATGTGTGCTTCACATCTTGGGAAAATAAGCCTATATTACGCTAACTTATAGAGTAATGGTATAATGTGTAAGAAAATACAAAAATAAGATTAATACTGTCAATATTTGTACAAGAAATATATCGTATTTGAAAGATATACATGTTATTTTTATGGGAAGAGTTAGTGTTGTTCTGAAAAAAGCCAATGGGAAAATGAACACATACAGACCATACAAGAAGGGTTTGCGTTTTTAATAAAAGGGTTTTTTCTCTCTTCTTTTTCTAGATAGAACTACTACTACGGCTCCCAAACTGCTTTTTTAAATTGTATTTTATTTTTTTCATTTAAAGCACCATTTTCCATCTCTTAAACAATACTTTGGTTAGAGAAAATATCTGCAAGTGCTATTCAAAACAACATGGCACAAAGTTGCTGCTAACATCCTTTTTTATTTGCATTTTTTTTTTTTTATCTCTCAGATGTGGAAAAAGTAGTGTATTTCTTTCAAATTACACCTCTGCTATGATTATTATATTTCTGCCGAGCCTGCTCAAAGCCTCTTCATAAAAAGTAAATTATTTATAGTTCTTCTTGTTTCTTTTTTCGAGTCATTTACAAGCTATGAAACAGTAGCTGAGAGCTACAGTCTGAGTCGTCCCACGTGACATTTGGCAGTTACAGCTATTTAAACACAGTATTGTTATGTGGGACGTCCCGATCTTCGCAATGCGGCTGCTATAGTGCGCTGTGAGTGAGCACGGTGGCCATGCATATCAAAAAACTTGTGTAAACTCAAACTCGAACGCCGCCACGAGACTGAAGGCTTCAGTCGTGCCACCAGTGAAATGGTCCGACTAGCTGCTGTTAACATGAAGCATGCATCGTTTGGACAGCGTGGAAGGCAGTTACGTTCTGTTTGGAGACGTTTGACACGCATCTGTGTACAAAAATGTTATTAACCACTGTGTTAAATGCAAATTTCCCTATAAAAACACTTCTAGTTTACAAGGTTGGAGTCTAGACCAGGCTCACACCATAATATGAACAATCCCAGCTAGATTTCTACTGCTCCGAGTTTTGATAATAAAATAACATCCTTCCGCTGCCCTGACACAACCAAAGTCCCTTCATAAAGTCTCTTAGTGGTGTCCCGTTTGGGCTCTGAACTCAAAGCCTTTAAATGCCGATCTGGGTTTACATCCTGAGCATAACTCAAACTCAAAATATGCGAAAAGGGTCAGTGACCACTACCAGCCAAGTCCAGCTCAATACTGGTGCAGGTATGAGGGTCGATGCTCGGGTTTGAGCGGGAAGGTTTTGAAGCCTTTACTCAGGATCTTGTGCTGGGAAACCTGCTGCTGCTGTTGTTGTTGTTGTTGTTGTGTGAACGGGTAGCCGGAGGAGATCCCGGAGGATGGAGGGCAGTCATTGGCCGTTGACCACACTGGAGACTGCAGCATTTGCATGGAATCGCCCCATTGGCTGGAAGGGATGGTCATCTGGTAGAGGGAAGAGCTGGGATTGGGCATGGTATTAGTGTGCGAGGAGTGCTGCCAAGGGGCTTTAGGGGGCCAGGTTTTGGTTTTGCTGTCCTGTAACAGAAAGAACAAAAATATATTTAAATTTATGCCTATTATCCAAAGCAACTTTTATTGATGGAAATCGAACCAATGACCTGGAAATCGAACGCATGACCTTGCATCCTGGAAATCTAACCCATGAACTTGCATCCTGGGAATCAAACGGATGAACTTGCATCCTGAGAATCAAACCCATCACCTTGGAATCAATTCCATGATCTTGAAATTGAACCCACAATCTTGAATCCTGGGAATCAAACCCATTATCTAGGAATCAAACCCACGACCTCGCATCATGGGAAACAAACCCATGATCTAGAATCCTGGGAATCAAACCGGTCACCTGGGAATCTAACCCATTATCTTGCATCCTGGAAATCAAACCTATGACCTGGGAATCAAACCCATGACCTTGAATCCAGGGAATCAATCCCATGACCTGGGAATCTAACCCAGTACCTTAGATCATGGTAATCGAACCTATGACCTTGCATACTGGAAATCCAGCCCATGACCTGGGAAACAAACCCATGACCTTGAGTCCTGGGAATCAAACCAATGATCTAGGAATCAAACCCATGACCTTGCATCCTGGGAATCAAACCCATGACCTTGAATCCAGGAATCAAACCCATGACCTGGGAATCTAACCCATGATCTTGCATCCTGGAAATCAAACCCATAACCTTGAATCCAGGAAATCAATCCCATGACCTGGGAATCTAACCCATTACCTTGGATAATGGTAATCGAACCTATGACCTTGCATACTGGAAATCCAGCCCATGACCTGGGAATCAAACCCATGACCTTGCATCCTGGGAATCAAACCCATGACCTTGAATCCAGGAATCAAACCCATGACCTGGGAATCTAACCCATGATCTTGTATCCTGGAAATCGAACCCATGACCTTGCATCATGGGAATCGAGCCCATGACCTGAGATTATAACCCATGACCTTGCATCATGGTAATCAAACCTATGACCTTGCATCCTGGAAATCCAACCCATGATCTTGCATTCTGGGAATCGAGCCCATGATCTTGGATCCTGGGAATCAAACCAATGATCTTGCATTCTGGGAATAAAACCCATGACCAGGGAATTGAACCCATAATCTTTCATTCTGGGAATAAAACCCATAACCTTGCATCCGGGGCATTGACCCCATGACCTAGGAATCAAACAGATGATCTTGCATCCTGGGAATCAAACCCATGTCCTTGCATCATGGGAATTAAGCCCATGATCTAGCATTCAGGGAATAAAACTCATGACCTGGGAATTTAACCCATAATCTTTCATTTTGGGAATAAAACCCATAACCATGCATCCATGATCTAGGAATCAAACCCATGATCTTGCATCTTGGGAATCAAACCAATGCTAATGCCATACTTTACTATTTGAATTATAGGTAAGCAAAACAATGGCAATGCATAGAAAACAAAATAGTGGAAGGGTCAAAGACAAGTAATGTATTTAAAAGTATTTAAAAAGTTTGTTATTTAAATCTTTTTTGACAATTTTTTTTTTTATATGAAATAGTTTATTTTATTTTTGTTGAAAAACAAATAATACATGCAACAAGAGTTGATTAACTGGATCGTTCCTTCACAACTTTATAACCTGCTCAAAATCTTATTAGATCCAAACACCGTATACAATATAAAAAATATTTACAATAACAGCTGCATGTGAGAAAACACCCACTGTTAAACTCCACCTCTTTAATATGATGGAATATACTTGTGTTTATTAGTTGAAGTGGCATCAGAGAGTCATTAGTACCTGGTTACTGTCGTCACTGGCGTGGTGGAGCGGAGGAGAGGGCAGAGTGCACACTTCCTGTTCACCACAGCTGTGTTTCCTAAAAAAACACACTCAACGTGAGGGACGCACTCATCTCAAACACACCATCCGAATGAATAGTTTCGGATGAAAGTGTCTGTTAAACAGATTAAATGCTTGTTACCGTCTTTGTTTTACAGCTGCAACCAGGTCAGGCCCAGAGAACATGGAGAACAGACTGTCCCCATTGGCTGAGGACGTCTCGTCACTGGAGCTGGCTGAATCCCCCTGATTGGCTGACCAGCCGCTGTTGACCGCCTCCCTGCTTGAAAACAAAAATCGATATCAATATACAGTACAGACCAAAAGTTTTGAAAGAAGTTTCTTCTGCTCATCAAGCCTGCATTTATTTGATCAAAAATACAGAAAAAACTGTAATATTGTGAAATATTATTACAATTTTAAATAATTGTTTTTAAATGTATTATACTTTAAATTATAATTTTTGTCTGTGATGCAAAGCTGAATTTTTAGGATGATTCATTATCAAAGTTGGAAAAAGTTCTCCTGCTTAATATTTTTTCAGAACATGTGATACTTTTTTAGGATACTTTGATGAATAAAAAGTAAAAAAAAAGCTATGTTTTTAAAATATAAATATTTTGTAATAACAATAAACACTACTGGTCAGTACTTTGGGTCAGTATTTTTTTTTCTTTCTTTTTGTAAATAAAATCAATACTTTTATTCAGCAAGGATGTGTTAAATTGATAAAAAGTGTTTTTGTTTTTTTATATAAATGCATTTCTTTTTAACCTATTATTCATCAAATATATTCGAAAGCAGAACTGTTTCCAACACTCATAATAAATCAGAATATTAGAATGATTTCTAAATGATCATGTGACACTGAAGGCTGGAGGAATGATGCTGAAAATTCAGCGCTGCATCACAGGAATAAATTATTTTCTGTATTTTTGATCAAATAAATGCAGGCTTGATGAGCAGAAGAAACTTCTTTCAAAAACATTACAAATAGTAATGTTTCCAAACCTTTGGTCTGTACTGTATATAATTATTAGCGGCAATATTTACATTTCTGGTCCAAAGTTAGGAATAATAAAGTTTTTAATTTTTCTTGAATGAAGTCTCTTATGCTCACCAAGTCTGCATTTATTCAATCAAAAATACTTTTTATTTTATGTGAATATAAAATGTCACTTATTTCTGAAATCAAAGCAGTGTTCTGTGATTAGTAGTAAATCTCCATCACATGCTTTCAGATGGAGCAGCATTTAATCCAAAGAGCTGTAGTTCTCTGACAAGCTACGTGTAGAAAGCAAAAAAAAAAAGTCACAGATGACAATCAAATGATTATGAAATCAAATAATTTGTTTGCGTTGATGACTGCTGTTTGCGTAGCTTCTCTGTGAACTACGGCTCTGTATAGTAAATGCTGCTCCATCTGAAAGCACGTGAAAACACCACACTTAATAACACATTTTACTCCAAACTCACTTCATAACAACAGCTGAGTGTTTGAAATAAGTTTCTGACTATTTGATGTGCTTAAAAATGAAATGCATCAGAAATCAGAGCATTTAAAGCATATCTCTATTGCACTTTAGTAAGATAGAAACCTGACACTGAAATAATTCACGATGAGACGCTGTGCTGTGATTGGTCAGAGCGTCTCACCCCTCGCTGTAGTACTCTGGGTGTGTCCAGCCCCTGTGCTGCTCGTCTGGGTGTGGCCAGTTACTGCGGGTGATGCTGGGCTGACGAACATGCTGTGCCTGTCGTTTCTGCTGCATGGCCTGATTGACCCCAGCAACATAACGCGCAAACTCTGGATCCGAGCCCACTAGCGGAGAGATGGAGGGAGAGAGAGAGAGAGAGAGAGAGAGAGAGTGATGCATGTAGCTTTGTCCTGCTCTTTGTTTAAACTGTCCAGCACAGCAGGAACACATAATAGAGTCCAAAACCCACAAACACCACTAATGCACTAAAGTGACCTGCTGCATCACAGGAACCACTACATACACTCATACAATATAAAAACCATGGCAAATTTAACAATGTGTAATGAGAAAACTTCAAGTGTTAGCTTCTAACTAAGTTCAATACATTAAAATTACACTCATTTTAATGTGTTCTTGCACAGCAATTAATTATTGCAATAAAAGTAATGCAATTAATCAAGTGCAGATGGTGACATGAACCCATCTCGGATTTATGTTTGTAAAAACTACTGTGGTGGCTTCAGTCTTTCAATCCTTACCAGAACAAGTGGTCGTGGATAATATTTGCTCAAAAAGCATGTACCGTATTTTTCGGACTATAAGTCGCACCTTAGTATAAGTCGCATCAGTCCCAAAATACGTCATGATGAGGAAAAAAACATATATAAGTCGTACTGGACTATAAGTCGCATTTATTTAGAACCAAGAACCAAGAGAAAACATTACCTGACTACAAGTCGCAGGACCAGCCTAACTATGAAAAAAATTTAACTTGAAATAAATTCACTTGAAATAAATCTAAATTCTAAAATATGTATATTAGATGGAAAACATAAAAAAAGAGAAAAAAGTTGCAATTAACTAAAATAAATTGGTTTATTATGAAAATTACTAAAACTGATGAAAAAATATAAAATCTAAACTAAAAAACACTAAATAACAAAAATATTACAATAAAAATCATTATTTAAAAAGAAAAAAAAAGTCTTACATTCTTATGCTGCATATATATGTAAAAATGCCTTTTTAGCTGGGACTGTCACATATCAGATTTTTTTAAATGTATATTTTCATTTAATAATTTCTTGTTTTTTTTTTTCTCTCTAGTATTTTTGCAATATTTCTATTCTGTAAAATGTTCAGAACAGTCATTCTCCTCCCTGCCCTGGGGCAAAGTTTGGTTTTCATGAGCTTTGCTCTGAACCTGTCTGAGCTGACCGCTCTCTGCTCACCTGCAGGGTCAAAGGGCATGGAGTCTCCCAACACCCCGAACAGACTCTGGTCACTCTGGTCTCGGTTGGGCCAGGTGTTGTTCCGGGGTCCCTGCGGGGGCTTGTGGCCGAGCATCTCAGACATCATGCTGTCCATGTATGTACTGACCAGCCCCAGACTGTAGAGGTCAGAGCTGAGGTCAGGCAGACCTGGGGTGGGCCACTGCGTCAAGGGCCCGATGGGCGAGAGGCCTCCTAAAGGACCCTGGGGCCACTTGCTGGGGACTCTTGGCTGCGGAGGCTGCTGGGAAGAGAGCTGCGGGGAAACCGGCGCTGTTTGCTGCGGCTGACCGATCGGCTGCAAGAGATGCTGGTAGAACGGCAGAGTCTGCGAGGTCGGCTGCGACTGCGGCTGCGTTTGCTGCTGTTTAGGTGGTGAAGGAAGCTGCTGTTGTTGCTGTGTTGGTTGCTGCAAGGTTTGCGCCAACACTTGAGACTGTGAGGGGGGCGGAGCCGCTCCGCTGGGCGGCTTCAAGTCGGCCGCATTCGAAGACGCCACCGAGTTCCTCCTCTTCACCAGCGGAGACGCCTGCTGGGATTTCCCCATGTTGAACCCCGACAGGAAGTCGATGACGTCTTGCATCTCCTGGTCGGTGGGCAGGTTCATGCCCTGCTCGTCTGCGGACGCTCCGTTGGCGATCTGTGCGTGGCTGGGGTCAGGTGTGCAGGGCATGCTGCTCATCTGCAGGAGGCTGTGCGGGCGGCTGGATCGGTCGTCTGAGCTGCCGCTGCTCCGAGACGGGGTGCTGGGGATGGAGTAGCTGCCACCTGCGCTGGAGTTAGACGAGGTTTTCTTGGTGAAGCGTGAGGTGAGTTTGGAGATGGTTTTGGGGAGGCCGCCGGAGGATTTGGTGCTGTTCCCCGGAGGGAGATCGACAGGGCCGCCGTAATCAGTCGTGTCTCGTTGTAGCTGGATCTGAATGGTGGGCAAAGTCTGTTCCCTGAAACACAGAAACACCAGCAAATAAATACATTACAATTGGTCTTATATTAGTATCATGGAAGTGCTACTATAGTCTGGATTCAAATTTTAAATGTTTTTTTTGTTTTTGTCATTTGTTTTTTTTATATAGCTTTTATTGATTTTATTTCAGCTTTAAAGGCTTTATTATGCAAAATTCACTTTCTCGTGTTTACAGTTATGAGCTGTAAAAGCACGGCGCTATTCTGGAAAAGAGGGCAGGGAACAGCAGCTCATTTGCATTTAAAGAGATGTTTCTGCTTCCACTCAAAATATTCAAGTATTTTGGGGTATTTTGAGCTGATACTTAACAGACACATTTTTTCGGTGTTAAAAAACATTTTATAAAAAAAAAAAAAAATCATAATAATAAATAATAATTATATATTTAAACAAAGTCTTCTTAAAAAAGTTTTAGGTTTTGTCAATTTTGTTGTTTTTTCCACAGTTTTATTATTCTTTATGTCTATATAGTTTATAATTTTTAGTGATATTGTATTTTATCATGTGATATTATTATCATTTATTTATTTTAATTTTTTTATTGTGATTGAGTGCTGCAGTTTTTGCCCAGGGACTACAGATGCAAATTAGCAAACTCTAGCACGACATTTGTGTTGTGTATGGTTCCTTTTAAATAAATGAACTTAACCAAACTAAACAATTTGATTTCTGTTTTAATTTGAGTTATTTTAGCACATAAATAAACTTGCAACTTTATTTGTGGAAATCATGATGCATTTTAATTTTCAAGATTCTTTGATGAACAGGAAGTTCAAAAGATCAGCATTTATTTGAAACAGAACTCATTTCTGTCTTTACTGTCACTTTTAATTTATTTAATGCATCAATGTTACTTTTGCAAAAATAATAATCTTAACCCCAAACTTTTTGTCTTAGAGGGATCTATGTGAAGGTATGACTCCAGCACTAATGCGGACACTGACTTGCGCTCTTTCCAGCGCTGGAGGTCAAACACAGCGGTGTAAAGCACATCCACCAGACCGAGGGTCTTCTCTGGATCCAGACTGCGCTGCAGAAGAGACATCGTCGCTGGATCCTCCTTCAGACACCTACAAGGCAAAAGTACATTTAGAATGTAAGATTAGATTTCAATGCTATTTTATTTCACTGTATTATTTTATTTGATATATTACTGGGAAAAAAAAGTCTGTTTTCATGGTAAACTTGTAAGTAAATAAAATACAAACAAACAAATAAATACTATTACATAACCAATTTCAATTTGCTGTTTAATAGAAACCATGGGTGCTTATCCTGAAACGGACTCAAAGTGATCCAAATTAACAGAGATAAGTGTCTTCATTAAGAGAATAATGGTTAATGTTGTTCATGCATTCATTAGTCAATACTTTGAATAAGTGGTGTATAAACCAGCTTTAACTCTAGTAACCTTCAGACACAGAAGACATGGATCTGCTATAATACATTATATTTACATAAATCTCATCATATACAGTTACTCACCATGTGGATGGAACTTGGATCACAACTTTAGATCCTTCAAGACAGATCTGAGGAGCGTACGCTTCCTTATTCTCAATCTGAGCAGTGTCAACCACGACCTGCACACACACACACACACACACACACACACACACACACATCATCAGGTTTAATAACTGCACTGCACACACTATCATGAAGATCTGCCAGAATAAATCATGCGTTGCTCGTCCAGTGATCATAATCAATCATTTCACAGTCAAACTAATGCCAAGAGGATGCTTGAGAGCCCCAGTAACCTGACTGTCATCACTGTCAGGAGCCGTTTCCATCCGAAAACACAAATGAAACATTTCCCACAGTTCTTGAAATGCATGCAGTTGCATTTGAAACGAAGGGTGTTTCCTATTAAACAGGAAGTGGGCTATTGTTATTAATAGCGCAGGTGTATCCTCAATGTGACTCCACTGACGGCGACTCCCCAGTGAAAACACACACACGCCCAAAGGTCACGGTCACCCTGACCACACACACAGCAAGGACAGAGTCATGGAAACCACTTTATGATTATTCAGAAATCATTTTCCTGTAGACGGAGGCCTTTTTCATATCCTATATTTTTGGTGTGAATGTTGCTGACAGTGAACCAATAAAACTATTCTGGAATATCAAGGCCATTATAGAAATCTAAAACCATGAAAAACATTTTTGTTATTTGAAACAAATGTTAAAAATTAAATATAATATAGAAATATCTATTTCAGCTAGTTGCTGAATATATATGAAATAAAAATGTAACATTTAAAAATAGCATAAATGTTAAAAATAAGAAAATTATAAAAACATTTAAAATATATATATATATATATATATATATATATATATATATATATATATATATATATATATATATATATATATATATATATATATATATATATTTTTTTTTTTTTTTAATAAAAACTAATTCAAAATGATAAAAAAGTAAACTGCTTTGAATGCATTAAAAAACAATGCAAGTTGCTTTGGATAAAATGCATATGTAAATGCAAGACCAAAAAGGAAAAAAAACTTTTTGGCCGATACCGATAACCGATATTTTATTTTTATTTGAAAGCCGATAACCGATATGTTGGCCGATAAATCTATATCCAATTTTTTTATACTCTTTGAAAGCCCGATTATAAAAAAAGGTCTCATCTTTAAAACCTACATCCCAAACACTTCAACATAAGCAGCCTAGTTTGAAGAGTGTACATTTTAAAAATAGTCTTATTCTCCCATTACCAAATTTCATCATAAAAAGTCTTACAAATAAATTAAATAATGCATAAATAATGCAAACAGGTCATCTCAAATAAAAAAAACTGGTCTGTTCCTGTCTGGAACAAGCTGCAATGTGGATCAGACTTTGTGCACTTTCTCAAAAGTGTGTAACTCACCAGTCCAGCCTGTCCAAACAGCAGCTGAACGGCCGTCTTACAGGCTCCTCTCCAGCTGGAGGGACACACCTGGTTCAGCACCTCTGTGATGGGCGAATCATCTCGCACGGACACACCGTTCTGATCCACCGCATCCTTGATCAGCTGCAGCACGGCATGCTGGGAAGAGATGACATCAAATCAAGTAAGTGGAGTCTTTTTACTGTAATGTGCATGAATGTTTTACTGTGCAACTCAACATATTTGAGGTCAGTAAGATGTTTTTGAAAGTCTCTTCTGCTCATCAAGACTGCATTTATTTATATAAAAAATAAATTACAATTGTGAAGTATTATTACAATTTAAAATAACTCTTCTATGTGAATATGTTGTAAAATGTAATTTATTTCTGTGATGCACAGCTGTATTTTCAGCATCATTCCTTCAGTCTTCAGTGTCACATGATCTTCAGAAATCCTTCTAATATGATGATTTACTGCTCAAGAAACATTTTGGATTATCATCAATGTTGAATACAGTTGTGCTGCTTCATATTTTTGTGGAAACTGTGATACATTTTATTTTTCAGGATTCTTTGATGAACAGAAAGTTTTAAAGAACAGCATTTATTTGAAATAGAAATCTTTTGTACCTTCTGTAACACTTTTGATCAATTTAATGCATCCCTGCTGAGTACTGATTTTTCAAAAAAGTCTCAAAATGAAAATTAAAGAAAAACTGTTAAATTGTCTTAAAAAAAGCCCTAACTTTCTTGTTTTGGAGGTGAAATATGAGGCAGACATCATCTGCACATAACAGAGTCTGAGATGTGCATGCTTCTAGTGTATTTTTTTAAACATTTCCAGCTGGGATCTCATTTCATCCATCTCTAGTCATCGATCAGAAGTGTGTGTTCAGGGTACCGTTTTAAGCTTGAGGTTATCTGATGCGCTTTCATTGAAGGAAACTCCTCGGAGGAGATGAGAGCCGATCTGGACGGGGATTGTGGGTAATTCACAATGGATGGGCTGAGACGTGGTATGAAAGCGTCCGGCCTGCTGGGCCTCAGCATCACTACAGCAGCCCTGCAAAAAACACAATTAAATCACACGACTGACCCAGATACATGAAAACACACAACTGCAAAGAAGGGATGCACGATATATCGGCCACCATATCGGTATCGGCCGATAAATGCTCAATTTCTTGTTATCGGTATCGGCCCGATAAGAAAATTTGGCCGATATCATAAAAGGCAATTAATAATGCATTATTTCCATCAGAAACAATTTACTTGAGATGACTTGTTTGAATTATTTGTGCATTATTTTATTTATAAGACATTTTATGATGGAATTTGGTAATGCGAGAATAAGACTATTTTTTTAAATGTACACTGTTCAAACTAGGCCAAAGTGTTGAAGTGTTTGGGAAGTGGCTTTTAAAGATGAGACCTTTTTTTTTTATAATCGGGCTTTCAAAGAGTATAAAAATTGGGATATAGATTTATCGGCCAACATATCGGTTATCATCTTTCAAATAAAAATAAAATATCGGTTATCGGTATCGACCAAAATGTTGTCAAATGTCCCTACTGCAAAGTCATGTTTACAAGGCTGCAAAATGAGCAGTTCTGTAGAAGAATAAATCAAAAGATTACAAAGTTCAACTTATCCTTTGAAGCAATGATGTTGGCTGTTTTCTCCGTCTAACCGAACAGATCTTATTCAGAATATGATGCACGGTGGATAGTCAAACATCTGCTTCTGTGCAAATGCTGAACACATGAAGCATCTTTAATCTGCACTAAAGCTGTAATTTCACACGGCAAACATACCTGTAAAGATGCTTCCACTGATTTGGGATTAAGGTGAAATCCAGCCTTCAGAGCATATTCACTGTGACCCAAAGAGTCTAACGCCACTTTATACGCCTGCAACACACACACACACACTTATTAATGTCAGTGGGTCAGTCAGTGGCTCACAAAAAGCCTCATTATATACAGAAAAACATATAATTCACTTATTTACATACATTTCTACAACATTATAAAGCATAGTCTTGCAGGTGTTCAACAAATTCTTAAAAGCAAATAAATATGGGCGGTTTTGTTACATTATTCCACATAAATAGACTACGGTCCACAAATAAACGTAACGAAAAAGTAAACAGAATGAGATCCACAAATATACGTTAGGAGTTTCACTAAAATTAATTACATAAATACACAAATAAATACAATGTGGTTTGCTAATAAAATCACAGCTGTTCATTTCATTTGATGCAAACACCAGAATATTACATTATTCTTTTTAAAAGCCAATCTACAAACCATCAGGATGTAAACAATAAACGAATGTGATTTTATAAACATAGAAAGCATATTAAATGCGAGTAAAGTGTCTACTTTAATGTTAAAGTGAAAGTGTCAAAATATGGATGAAATTAAGCTCTATAATCATTCAGCATGTAAAAATTAAACATGCAAATCCTGACCTGAAATTATATAACATTTATTATACATCACATGATCATACTATTATACGTATTATATTTTAAATAATAAAAATCTTTGAAAAATAGAGGGAAACCTAGTGTTTTGAAGGATAGTGACAAAGACTGGTAAAGATTTAAAATGACAATGAACTTTCTTGAAGGAGATGCATGTTACGTCACGAACAACAATTGCAATAACTGTATTAACTGTTGTAACCGTGTGTGTGTTTACCTGCAGAGCGTTGTCGATCTTGGTGTTGAGCTCTTTGAGCTGGTGTTCAGGGATGGAGGTGTTGTGAGAGCAGAAGAGCTGCTGCACCTGAATCCCAGACAGACAGCCGTCTCTCCCTCTCTCTCTGAGACACGCCGTCACCTGAAGCACACACACGGCTGGTTAAATCAGCGTTTATATGACCTCAAACTACTTTGCTAAGTATGTGAGGGGGTATGCAGCCAGAACTGAATGGGGAGACAAAGAGACTTCGCAAGAACTAGAAAATTAGACGATAAATAGATGAATCTCTCGCTCTCAAAAAAATACATAAAAATAAGACATATTTTTTATAAAATAAAATAATATATAATTAAAAATAAATAAAATGTGTTACAATATTTATATATGTTCTAAAATATAATTTGTATAATTCAGACATTTTCAAATTATTTTGTAAGGGTTTGATGAATAAAATGCATAATTTTTTCTTATCTTTAAAAAAATTAACTTTTTAAGTAGTTTACTTCGGTATTTTACCTGAGTAGGATGATGTCACAAAACAAAATATAGAAACGTAAATATATATATATATATATATTTTTTTTTTATATAAATTTTAAAGTAATTTTTTAGAAGGTCAACCTTTTGGTCAATTTAATGTTTCTCAGCACAGATTGGTTGATTGCTTGTGCATTGGTTGTTGGTGTCTGTACCTCTGAAGCTCCCTTCCATGAGCGGACGGCCTCCTCCAGCTCCGACAGCGGCCCGGGGTTCATGTTCTGTGTCTGTGCATTTCCATGTCTCTCCTGAACCTGCGCTAGCGCCTCGGCCAGACAGGACTGTGCCACCGGCTGGACCTTCTGCAACGCCTGTGACAGGAACTGGAAATGCACCTGCATCACCGTCAGGAAGCAGCGGCCCAGCACCTGAGAAAGAGAGTCATATTAAACCTTGAACCACAAAACACAGCACCAAAACTGACTTTTTGGTGACCCCAGATTTATTTTACATTTATATTAAAAAATAAAAACTACTATGAAAGTCAATGGGTACCGTCAACTGTTTGGCTGCCATCATTCTTCCAAATATCTTCTTGTGTATAACAGAAGAACCAAACTCATACAGGTTTGGAAAAAGTTGGGGGTGAGATAACGACAACCGAATGTGTGTGAACTATCCCTTTACATCCGTTCAATTTTTGCACAAATTAAAACCTGTTTTCAAATGGAATTTTGTCTGGATTCTGTTTTAATGACTTATTTACATTTTAATAACTAACAAGAACGTACAATATAAAGTTCATAAAACTTTGTTTTAAGTTTATAAATACAACTTTTTTTTTTTTTTTTTTTTTTTACAACAATATGAAATGTTTAATTTATTTTCAGCATGTTCATTTGCAGAAAAGGTCTCATTTGATCAAAAAAGGCCTAACAAGGTGAAGTTTAGACATAAAACAAAAACTACTGGGAATTTTTTTTTTTTTTTGAGCATGAAATAAAGAGGTGTGACATGTTTCTCAGCTTTCCTGTCAAGTGTTCATTAAAAGCAGTCTTTACATCTCATAACAGACATCAATCAGGCAAGAAACTGGCGCATGCATCTGGTGCTGAAGGTTTATTAATAAGCAGAACTAAAAACAACACACAAAAAAAAAAAAATGGTCAAAGCAGTAGACTGCGATCCGTTCCGGGAAACAGTGGTCGATCCCGAAAGTAAGAAGCGCGTCCGGAACATTCCCAGACACAGATGCATTCTGAGCAGATTTACAGAGTTACTGCCGTATCGCTTCCTAAATAGGGAGTCTTTCCTGACTCACGTCTTACTCATCGAAACGAGAGCGCGGAGACGAGCTCGTAAAAATAATGAAATAAAGACACAGGATCAGCATCTGCTCAAACCACTTCAGTCACGTCGCTAACTGGCTAACTGCATGTTTTCAGTAGATATCCTGAATTCAGTAGATGGACAGAATGAGTCAGAAGAGTGACAGTTCATAAAGAGAGAAGGCATGAGCCCCACCGGAGCAGAAAGGGTTTCTTTTACAGGTATCTGCTGAAAATATCTACAGGCCAAGTTGTAAAGACAGAAATATTTCGTCTTGTGCAACAGGAGACAGGAAAAACCAGGCGGCGCCAGTTTCAGTCTTTCACCCCTCACACAGAAACACCTGAGAGCACACAGCGTATATAGGAACAGGCTTTAAACATTAGCTCAAGACAGATTTGGACACACGGCTAATAAGGGCATAAATCAACTAACGCTGTTATTCCAGGCTTATTTAAGGGTTTCACTTGATGATAAGCACAAGAATGATTTTAACAGGTCAAACTTACAACAAAATTCAACTAAAAGGGTTCAGGATTAAAAAATAAATAAATAAATAAAATAGAGCCAATTGCAAAAAAAACAAAACAAACACATTGACATAGCATCACGGTTTAAAACACCTTTGACAAACAGTTCATACAGTATAAGCAAAATTAAACCCAAATAAATGGTAAAAATACTACAAATAATAATAATAATAATAATCAAGTAGTAAATAAAGGATTGATGCATTTAAAAAAACCTACTGTGAAAAGTAGTTATCAATACAAATAAATAAATATGTTAATAACACAAATATACAATCGCTGTAAAATGCAATTTAACATTGATAATTATAACAATAGTAACAATTAATAAAAATATATTACTATATAATATTTACTATTATTATTACAAAAATATTGAAATGGGGAAATGACAGTACAAATTAAAAATAGAAGCTAAAGGGACAAAAAAAAACTAATTAATATCACCAATCAATAATAATAATAATTATGTATTAATAGTAATAATAATAGTAAATATACAATATTCTATTACTATTAACATTAAATGTATATAATAATTATATCAGTAAATTTTATATAGGAATGCAATTTTATTATTACTATTATTGTTATTATTATTATTAACTATATACAATAATAATAAAATTAAATTAATTGAAATAGGGAAAAAACTGTGCAAATGCTAATGTGGCTAAAAAGAGTTTATTTCAAGACCAAGAACACTGTGAAAGCAAAGATAATTGTTTTGGTGAATTGATTCACATTTACAGTAAATTCAATGCATTTCATGCAAAATTATGCAGAATCAATGTCACAACACAAGGTTTGGAAACCTGAACTAGGGTCAGTGTTCTTATTGAGGGCATCAAAAAAAGAGCGCTGCTGATTGGCTGAGAGGTTCAGTGGATGTATTTCTGCAGCGGCGCTTCATTGAGACAATCGCAGTGTAAGCTAACACCCCGGGGACGGGAATACCCTGCTTTCGTCCTGCTAGCCCAATGTAAACAGGAGAATTAACTCGCCCCTTAGCAGATTCCTGCGACTCAAACAAAACGCTCATTAGCTCACACAAGACGCTGAATAGACACTAAAGTCTGTGTTGTGTTTACAGAGCGCTAATATGCATGCATTCGAGAAATACTTCCTCTGGTTCAGTACACGAGTTCAGAAGGCAGCGGTTTAATAAACTCTGACATTTTCATGCATATCTGGCAGCTGAAATGTTCTGACAAAACACAGACTGTGTTTTACAGCAGCAGAACTGGTATGTTGTTTTTACGTTCTGTACGTAAAAGAAGACATACCACAAGCCTTGTTCACAAGACGAGACAAAAATACTTGAAAACACACACAGCCCAAACTTTCCACAGCAGCTGCTGGGTGAGTGTTCAGGATGCTTTCGCTTCCGCAAACATTATAAAACACTTTTAATATCTGAAAACGTTCCACGGCAAACACGTTCGGGCGGAAAGAATTTGGAATTGCCAGAATATTCCGTTTCATGCTTTTGAAAACGTTGGCGTTTTGTGTTTAGCGTTGGTCTGTGGAGCTGCAGGTCTGGCTCGGGTCCCTGCCGCGACGCCCGTTTTAAAGGCCTGTGGGGTGAAGCCTTCCTGCTCGGAGCGTGACCACATCCACCAGGGCACAAACCCTCGCTCATAAAGGCATCATTTCAGCTTTTACATGCCCCTCGAGCAGAGACACGGAGGCTGACCAGCGCAGCTCAACCACACCAGCTAGAAAGTATGTCCACTCGGATAGAGACGGATAGAGATAGAGAGAGCATCTGGCTTCCCAAAATATCTCTGAACAGAGGGAGTCCTCTATAAATGATGTGGAGACCTCTTCTCTCTCCGTCTTTGAAAAACTATTCTGTTTCTGATGTGCATTGCATAAAAAGGGCATCATTTATGGCATCTAGATTTTAAATAAAGTTGCAATTTAAAATATAATCAGAAATTTGGCAACATGCACAATTTATAAATCAAATATCGATTAGGCTATATACTAAATTAAACTGCACCTATAAAGCAAAAATTTGTATTGTTTTTGAACATAATTATGTGCGCCAGCAGTGTGAGTACACAACCACCCCATTGTGATTCAATTTAATCCACTCTTTTATTATTTTCCCCATTAATCAAAAAATGGTATCTCAAAATGAGCTTTTCAGGAATGTACTCCAAAGTGATTAATTTCTTTGAATAGGCCCCGCCCACGACTGGTAACAATCTCTGACTTATTAGCTTAGCTCCTCCCCTAAGTGAGCTGTACACAGTCCACCATCTCCCTTTAAAATCTGAATTCAAGTAAGAAATTAATTCTTATGAAGCTACTAAAGTTGCTGTTCAGTTGCTTGTCACATGGATCTAATACACCCAGGTGATTTATTTCCCAGTGGTTTCCATTCACAGGCGTAACTAACTGCATTCATGTGTTTTTGACATAACCTTGCTTGTATTTGACAGTTTTATAAGTGTAATAAGACAAGAAAGTGTAAAAAGAGTTTTTTTCTTTCACTGCACACACATACACATACACACAGACTGAATTAACAACAAAGGCAGATGTACGTATGATGTAAGCCTTAGAGATTCATTCATAAAACAGTGTATAGACAGCTTTACTGAGAGTAAGGGGAGTGCTTAAACTCACGTTAGACTTAAGTCATAATGTTCTTTGACAATGTATGTTCTTTGCTCGTATTCTCTGTATAATTTATTAGCTGTCTGAATAACTGTGGAAGGTAAAGGTGATACATTTTGTAAAATTTATTACCTCATCTATGAACATCTTCCTTCATAGCATCGCTTCAAGCTTCGCCTTTGTTATTGTTTTGAAAAGGCGACCTCTAGTGGCGAAAACCTACATATTGTGCCTTTAACCTCAAAGACAAGTACTTCTAAACATCAACATGCAAGATGGTTTTCGAGCGACTTACCTCGACGTCCTGCCGGCTGAAGTCGTTCTGGTCTTTGAAGTTAGCCGCACCTGCGCTGAGCTCCATCAGCATTTTGCCGATCTCGGGCTTTATTGCTGTGGTGAGCCGGCTGGTCGTTTCCATGACATGTTCCTGCACGTCCTTCAGTTGCATAGCTGCTTTGGAGTAACGCGAGTCCCGGAAAACGCTGCCAAAGAGCTCGGTCAGGAACGCGCTTGCGCGGCAGAACGCATTCAGCGCATCCAGGTATTTGGAAATGCCCTGCTGGATGTCCGCAATCGCCGAGGTGGCACCTGTGGGCGGGGCGTGGCAGCCAGAAGGGGAGGAGCCTATGGTCGCCATAGGAGAAGGGGTGGAGCAAGAAGAGCCCAAGGGGGCGCTGAGGGTCCGGCTGAGCTCGGGCATCTGGAACTGCTGGTGTTGCTGCACTTTGTGCTTGGACCCGCCAAGCAAAAAGCGCAGCTTGTAGTCCATTTTACTTTCTTGTGCACTGCAACAATACATAAGTATTTAATGCGCCCAGGGAGTGTCAGATCTCTCGACTTCACCTTCTAATGAGTTCTGGATGCCTAATTTGGGACTCCTGGAATCAACTAAATAGATAGCTTAAAGATCCCATCAGAGGGGAAGTCATGACAGTATCCCACTCCAGAGAGAAATGGAGAGCGGCGCGGTGGAAGGTTCAAGGAAAATTTGCAGCCCAGCTGCAGCTCACATCAAAACGTTTGTGCAAAAACCACAAAAGATCCAACTGATAGATCTGGTTTACAGGTGCCTCCTAGGAAATAAACTAGCTTGAATCCTGGATGGAAATCCAAAGTGCATAATCAATCCTTCAAATGGAAGCGAAAAACCCCTTCTTTCCGAACGCTTTCCGTAGGCCTCTAATAAAAACAGAAAAATCGTAAAAATCTTTCAGAAGAAGAAAAACAGTGGCAGGATTGGCATGAGCTACAGGGTGATGTCGCCTTGGCACGCTGCTGACCTGCGCCGCTCTGACGGATCCAGTCGGTCAGAAGGATTGTGAGCGCTGTACAGCCGGTCAGGAGTCGAGCGGGGGCCAGGAGAGATCGCCGCGCTCACTCTTGATCTGTTTCCAGTGTCTGAGGTAGTTAATACTCACTACGGAAACCAATGTGCTTCCAGATAGGAGTCTCTCAGCAAAAGCAGGCCGTAGAGACAAAAGCACAAACTATCTGTAAGGCCTCTCAGTCATTTCCTGCAAAAGAGACAAAGAGAGAATGTCAGTGAGACATCACAGGGAGGAGGAGGCGTTCTGACATTTGTTTCCAAGCTTCTCCTGGAGATTTGATTCAGGCGTTGCTTTTCAAACTGTTTCAAACTCTGAGTTTCTCTGATCATTAAATCATCAACTGTATGAGGCCTAAATTATACTCTTTCTGCTATTTTCACAGTAATATAAATTGTGAACGTTGTGTGTAAAGAAACTATAAAAAAACTATTAAAAACGATTTTGGGGGAAAAAAAGTAAAGCTGAAAAAATTAAAAATGGAAACAAGCTAAAATAAGTGTGGGTTAAAGTAAAGAAAAATTTAAAATCTTTTTTTTAAAGCATAAAAAAACTAAATTATTAAAACTAATTATTAAAATACATAATTAACTAATAAAAGCAAATACAAAATATTAATTAGTGGTCTACCAATTTTTTATTTTATTTATTTTTTTGACAACTGATGCCGATATCTTGGAAAGCAGGGGGCCGATAGCCGATATAAAGCTGATATAAATGTATTTGTCTTAATATTTAAGAAATCTAAAATAATTTTAAAAATTTATACAAAAAAAATACATTTGTAAAATAAACATACTTTAGATGACAAACTATTTTCCACAAATAAATAAATATTTAGGAATCATATTTTTTCAAATAAAGCGAAGGTAACACTTTTTACAAACAGCATACAGTGAAAATGACATTAATATAACAGTAGGCAAATGCATAAAGCGCTTGAAATCACAAATTTAATGTCTAAAGCATTCAGTTTGCACGGGCCGAAAGTCACACAGAGAACACGCAATCATGCAGATGCACACTTCACAAGATCTCACTGCTGGATTCGACAAAGTAAGTGAAATCAAATATTCATTAGCCATTCAAAGATTTGTTTAAATTATGTAAATGCATATTTGCCGAATGCTGACGGCAAACGAGAAAGTATTATAATGTTTGCCTTTCTATTACTAATAATAAAAAGGCGATCAATACACTACTTTTTTATATGTTTAATTCCTTTGTTTAACAGTTCTATCGGATTATTAGACAGACTTCTATCCGTATTAGACAGAACTGTTAATGACCACAGCTAACAAGAAAAATGTGCCGTTCTCAGCACCGTCAAAATAAAAGTCCCGCCGCAAATGCATCGACCAAACAGAAAAATTATCGTCCGATGCCGATATTAGACAAAAGACCTTGCCGATATATCGGCTGACCACTAATATTAATAAATACTATAAATAACACTGAAATACTATAAACCACACTTTTCTCGACAGAATACATGATTTGAGGAATCGCTCATGTCAAATGGAAGTAAAACTATTTAAAATAGACTTAAAAATTTTTAAAGAGTTAAAAATTTCCTGTACTGTGCTCTTATATATACACACACACACACACACACACACACACACAATACAAATTATTATTATAACAACTATTTTAATATACTGTATTATAATTATTATTCAAAATGTTTACTGTGCCGCTGAATTAACACTATGGGAAATTGTTGCACTGTTTAAGCAACATAAAAACATTCCAAAAGTCCCTTCTGTTTATCTGCTGTGTTCCAGTGACATAAAAATCTCACTTCCTTTGAAAAACAACAAACAGTTATCTAGGAAAACACGCGCTCACATGCACAACGGGCCTAAACACAGACAAACACTCATGTCACCTTCAGAGGACAGAGACTGGGAGATAACATTTAAAAGAGCAGACATCTGTCTCCTGTAAAAGCCCGGTCTTTGAGCGCATGACAAGCAACAGACGAGCCCAGTTCCTGTCTGTAAACCCCTTGGATTAAAGTTTGTTTCAGTGCCAACCGGGTCACCCTTCAGACACTCGAGGAACGGGAGACTGCTGGGAAGCACCTTGGTCGAAGATGAAAAGGAAATCTTGTAATGACAGATCATTCGTGCTGAAGGTCTAAAATAGAGTTCTGGACTTCCTCTGTTAGTGCAAAAGCACAATACTAATATCGCTGTTCAGATGAACCATCAACAAACAATCAACCAGCTAGAAACGGTGCACGCTTGTTCCAAACCCACACGAAACAACAGAACAAGCTCACTAAAGCATGCAGCCAGTGGTCAAACACATCCAAAGATGTGTTAAGGGACAGTTAAAGGGACTGTTCACCCAAAAAAGATTCCAAACCAGCTGTTTTGTCCCTACAAATGAAAACCAATGGGATGCAAAACACCGGACCAAAACCCAACAATCTGCTCTTCTCAACTGCATTTAAACTGTTTCAACAGATCAGCAGCTGGATTATATCGGCAAGTCGAGAGAAATTTTCATTCTGAAAAGCACTGATACCCACTAATGCTAAAAATGCATACTTGCATATTTTTTAAGATTTTGTTATTTTTAAAAATAATAATAAATTCAAGCCTCTTTAAAGCTGCTTTAGAATAAAAAAAATACTTACATTAAGAAATTAACACTTATTCCACAAAGATGCAGTGATAGTAAAGACATTTATAGAAAAATCACTGACTTTTCAACACTGATTATGCAAATCATCATATTTTCATGATTTCTAAAGATCATGTGACAATGAAGACTGGAGGACTGATGGTGAAAATTCACAGGAATAAATTACACTTGAACAGATTTCCACAGGACACTGTTATTTTCAATAGTAATAATACAACTGTATTTTTGATCAAATAAATGCAGCCTTGTGGAGCAGAAGAGACTTTCAGTAAACATTAAAACACACAATTTCATCGTACCCGAACTTGTTAATGGGTGTGTTAAAATCACACACCAGATATTTTCTGACTACAGGGTCCTGCTATATGAAAGCAAACGGTTGCTGTGTTGTATTTCAGGGCTGGGGATGATGGCGAGGGCAGCTGTTGTTCATGATCCACCATCCGCAGCACAGTTCCTGTCGACCAACACAACTGTCCTCATACATGAATCATAAAAAAAAAAACACACAACTGTCCATCACCATCACCAAACCACTCTACAGCACTGCTTTCCACTCACAGGACACACTTTGAAAACGTCCTTCGCATCTGTTACTAATGAAGCCCAGGAATGTTCCCCTCCGCACAGAAAGGTGGATCATTATCAGAGCAAAGACACAGACGGAGAGGATGGCTTTCATCAGAGGGCGATCAGGACGTCATTTATCACGCAGACGAGTATTCAGACACAACATACCTGCAGTGAGAGGCACAATTCAGCTAGTTTGAGAAACTCAACAAAAGTGACAAAGCGTCAAACACACGTTTAGCTGAATTCCACGAATGTTTTCCAGAGAGGTCTTGGTCTGTTGTCCGACCCGAGCAAAAACACGTTTAACAAAATCACACTTCAAAAACTAGTAAAACATCCAGTATTTAAGATGAGTCAGGGTGGACAACTAGCCATTCAACAACTGCCTACTAGATTAGAAAGTTTCTCTGTTTTAATGTATTAATTAGGATTTTATTGTGCCGTTTAGCTCAAGGTTTCCAAAACTGGGGTAAAAAAGCTATTAATTTATTTAAAAAGAAAAATGCAAAATTGAAATGTTTTACAATAAAAATAGCAAAAAATAAATAAAATAAAGAAATATATATATATATATATATATATATATATATATATATATATATATATATATATATATATATATATATATACACACACACACACAAAATAATTTAATAAAAAATCTAAAAAGTGTGTGTATATATATTTTTTAAATAATTATTTTAATATTAATTATATATATATATATATATATATATATATATATATATATATATATATATATATATATATATATATATATATATATATAACAAATAATTATAATAAAAAAATCATGCGACTATTATTATTATTAATTAATTCATCCTCTTTAAACTAAAACTACTAAACATATTTAGAAATATATTTATAATATAAAATTATATCAATAATTAATGACCACTGGCATCCTATTCTCACTATTTTATACAGGATAAAGGCCATGCATTAAAATTATTTTTTTTTTCCCCTTCATGTTAAGCAACTTTTAACTGTGCTAAACTTGCTTTCTTGCATTAGTCATTAGTCTGTTTCTTGTCATTTCACCTCGGGGATCAATATAATATTTCATTTAGTGGATCTATTTATGTGCACTTAAGTGCTACAGCGACTCCAGAGCGGCTGCAGGATTATTTCTGGTGTTTCCCATTCAGAAGACAGACAACAGACGAAGACAACACAAGTGTCACTCCTGTAACCACACATGTGCTGTGTGCAGCTGTCAAGTCTGCTTATATCAGCACATAGTGCCTATAATCGTCAACACAGATCGGTACTGTTCATTCTGACACGAGCCAGTTAAACACAAACAAGAGAAGAAAAGATAAAACCAGAACTAGACCAACAATACCAGACCAACCTTTACAGAAACCTCGTATCTCTCCACAAGTCCTGTTTTTCAATTCATGACTCCATTTCAGCCGTACGCCAAAAGAGAGCACGGCTCGGGTTTCACACACACACGTGGTGCATTGTGGGAACGATGGCCATCTCTGCTGCTTGGCTCGGTAGCAGGCCTGACGTGGATGAAAACTCCACTGGGTGACTATCTGAGGACGCTGTGATTTTTGTGGTGGAAATGGTTTCTGTGGTCCTGCGGTTTCTAAATGCAACGTTCGGATATAAAACTGTGAGGATGACAAGTTTGATTCTAAATGTGCAAAGCGTTTCCCTGCTCTCCAGTTCATCTGGCTTTATCCTGGACGTTTCCCAAAGCCAAAAGCATTTCACATTCCTTGATACCCAACAGAACTGGACCGGACACCATAAAAATAACCCACAACTTTATGAGCTCTGGCCGTATTTATGCACAGCTCTCTGTTTGGAGCAGTGTTGTTATTGTTTACTTACACTTTCATGCATTTCAAGGCTCAAATAAAAAGTTAATATTTGACAAAAAAAGAAATTAAATCAATCAATCAACAAAAAAACATCATAAAATAACTTAACACATGCACCAAAAATGTTATGAAAAATATAAAAATGTAATCTAATTATAATATTTATAAATATCACAATAGTATATTCATATACCAAAATATCACTGCTTGGATTTGACATGATACTACACTCAACATAAAACTTGTCATGAATCGTGACGTATCATGATGATATATCAAAAGCTAAAGAATTATCAAGTACATTTTCCAAAGTAAAAGTATTAAACAACACTATTTACCAAATCAAAACTTTCATGAACATTTGATATTACAGCGATATTAACAATAATGCAATGGAACAGATTAGTATCCTGAACGTTTTGAAACTATTGATTTCATTCCATTTAAATAATATATCGGCAAACCAAAGCACCTTAAAAACAGAAATTATTCAACCCAATCACAATGCACAATCATTTCTTTCTTTTAAGTGAAAACCTGTGTTATTTTTGCTATGGACAAAAATCATATTCATTTTACACATTACAGCAGATTCTGAAAATGCAAGTGGCATAAGGTCTCTGATTAGGACAGCGTAATCAAACGAAACCAGTTCATGTTTTACTTCATGATAACCAAACACAAAAAGCACGGCAGTACAGTGATGCTATCAGATGGTGATACTACGGTACAGAACGATATTTACAAGCTATTCCTCGGTGCACCGCTTGAAAGCCATGAAAGTACTAGTTGCATCACTTTATCCAAAAACTTAGAAATATCATAAAACAGTCTAGTGAGTGAACATGCATAACACTCTCAAATGGAAAAACATGATAAACGCCGTGTGTCTGGCGATCACGGTTTTAGCAACGCTCGGGAATATTAATGAAGACGGGAATGCTTGGGGTTTTTTTCCTCAGGAAATTATACACGAGGGAGAGTAGACAAGCAAACGAGTTTAGACTAGTTACCTCAGAAACCAAACAGGAAGAAAATACCCCACATAAACCCCGTCCAAATCCATCACCGCTCCAGTTATCAGGCCAAACCAAGCATCTAAAACCGTACGGCGTCAAGGATTCGGGTACAGGAATGCACAAAACATTTAGTGTGAATGCATTTACTCATCAACATCAAAACATAATTCAGCATGCCAAACAAGATTTGAATCGTTCTAATGACTCTAATGACACCCAATTAATTCAGAAACTGCTTTTCAGAAATCACTAAACAGTAATTTAACAGTAAACAGAAACGTTTGAGGGAAGACTTTCCTCTCGTGGCCTTTGGCAAACTTGGAACAGTTTGTCCTCTGCAAACACAAAGCTTTAAGACAAGAGTCTTGCATTCGTGCTGAATGAGCTCATTGCTTACTATAAGCAGTCCTGACGGCTCCGATTCTGCCGTGGATCAACTGGGAACAGTGAGAGAAGTCATTTGTTTTGAATGTGCTCTTTGTTCCTCGAAATGTTTGGTTTTGGCTGATGAGAACTCAGCAGCGCGCGCGTGGAGGAAAGCCCTGCTGAGAGGCGTCTCGTGAGGACATGTTTGTGAAACTCAATCCTCGGTGAAACTCAGAGTCCTTCCTGCAACACCTGTTTGTTTAGATGACATCATCAGCGAGCTGGTGGACGGCCGATCTGCTTTCGACAGATTTTCTGATAGGAAAATCTGAGTGGGAGAAAAAATAAATCCCTAAAAATCTGAGGTAATAAATAGATGTGCAATTCACATACTGAAAAATATATTAGCATGGAAAAAAAGTATAATATCTTCTGTTGCAATAACCAGGACCTTATGTACAGTTTAAAAGTTTGTATTCAACTTGCATTCAAGTTTTTTATTTGTGTTGATTGTTTTACCTAAAAAAAAAGAAAAAAGGACTAATTTTACCCTTTAATACAGAAGTGTACCAACTAAACATGGTTCCTTGCAAGTCTAGCTTGTAGAGATTGTGATAATTTCCATTGATTTTTGCGACTTTAAGGTGATCGATTTAGTAAAGACTGAGAATTCAAAGTGATGAAGCCAACAACTAATGCCAACAGCAAAGCTTAAAGTTTTAATTGCAATAGTTTAAAGTCTAACGTGCACTCTAAAAGCCTGATACTTCTGAAATTAACACAATTTAAAAGGTAACATATCATGAAAATCTGACTTTTCCAGGTTTTAATTGCTATAATCTATAATGCATTACCAGACAAGGAAACATGAAAAACGTAAGTTAACGTGATTTGATTTATTTTCTGTATATTGTTGCTGCCACACAGATCTAAATTAAACATGCAGTTCATTTCCCAACTGTTTACCTTCATAGACATAACCGACTGTTTTTGCAACTAAAGTCTGATAAAAATGTACTTTTATTACTGTCATTCATAATGTCTAAATATAATTGAATGAATAACAAAAATATATAGGCTATATTAGGGAGTGGAAATGACCTATAAGTACTTCTCTGCAGCCGTTTACTAGTTGTCATTTAATACATATATTTTTTAAATTTCTAAATAAGTAAGTGTTAATACATTATGAAACTTTTAGTTTTATACATTGGGGGAAACCTATTAAGGATGAACAAATTTCATCACATTAAAAATAACTTTCAAATTTGGGAATACTTAAAGCATTGAAGTGCTGGGAAGTTATGTGAAGCATTTAAAATTACTCGAAAACATTAGTTCTTCCTGTAGTTTTACTGTTAAATCCATGGTCAATGATGGAGATTGTGTTTATTGAACAATGTTTTTTTCTTGTATCCACATCAGTGGCGTTTGTTCTGGTATCAGGGTTTAACAGAATTCTTCTCTGAATTTGAATGCTCCTCACAAGATTTCACAGAGATGTTGATTGTGTGGTGAATTCAACTGTTTTCTTCACTGTACCTCCCAGCGATGTGTATAACGTGTTGCGGCTCCGGCTCGAGCAGATAAACGGTCTGCGCTGCCCGAACTAGTAGCGCAGATTCATTCCACTTTCAGTTTGTTTATCTAATGTAGCTCTTGTACATCAGTCCTGATGAGAACACAAGGCATTTCATTCCATTTTTGGAACTGAGAAACAACCTTTCGTTGACTGAATATGCATTGCGATGACATCACAGGACGCTTCTAAGGCCAAATTCTGCAGAAAATGTGTGGCGATTACGAAAATTTGCAATCTTTTGCAAAAATTGCAGAGTTTGTTGACTTTGTGATAATTTCAGCGATTGCAAAATCGCTAAATCCTGGAGGGTCTGAATATGGTTTAAAACACATGATTTCAGCACGATAATCAGAATCAAAACAGATGATGTTTTTAGCAGTTAAGAGCTATAATTGCGCAGCACTATTCTGGAAAAGGGGGCGGGGAGTAGCAGCTCATTTGCATTTAAAGAGAAGGGCACGAAAAACAGCGTGTTTCTGCTTCCACTCAAAATAGGCATTTTAAAAATGATATAATAAATGATCTGTGTGGTATTTTCACAGACACATTCTGGAAGACACCAGAGACATATATAACATGTTGAAAGGGGCATAATATGTCTCCTTTAAAGAGTGTAAACTTTTGAACAAATTTGTCCTAAAAGGATTAAGCTGCTTATTATCTGCTTCAAACAAAACTTAGTACTCCATGAAAAAAAAAACCATGAAGAGTGAGAATAGCTAATCTGACTTGTGTAAGAAACACACACACACACACACACACACACACACACCCTTCCCCCATGAAAAGATTCCATTGTGTCATTCTAAACTGCAATAGCAGTCAGCAAGAGAATGCAGCATATTCCCAACAACACTGGAATGCTTTGTTAGGGGGATATCTTTCAGCCCGCCGGCCCGGCCAGCAACACACACACACACACACACACACACACACACCCCTCAGGCTCGCATGTATCCAATCCAAAATGCATGCAACCTTGAAACATCCATATAAACTGAGCTAGAAAGCAAAGAAAACCAATTCTATATTCACATACTCTCATAAGAGCAAACATCGCAATGTGTTGCATAAAGTCATAAAGAATTATTCTAAGAAAGAGAACTGGAACTTCATGAAATCAGCACGTTTGGCCGCTCACAGATGACCCGAGCATTATTTCCATAGCAACAGTATTAGCCAACACCGCTGCTCATATTCCAAACGCTGGTCAAATAAAGAAACAGACGTGATTGTGTTTCACAGGAGGATGCATAACATATAGAAACATACAGTAATGCCAATACTGGGGAAGGGAACAATTCATCAGAATGTCCTCTAAATGTCTAAAAAGCACGTAATAAGAAGAGCTCTATTGCAATGCAATTTCCAAAAGGTCTTTATTACTTTTTTTGGATATAACTTTAAATGTATCAAAAGCTGCTTTCCGTCCACTGTGTTTTTGTCTTGGTATCTTCATGCTACAGCTACTTGTGAAGCAAAATGAGATACACAGTCTTGTTTTCTGAGAAACTGATCAAAATGAAGTGAGTTTATATTTAAAATTCAAAGATAAAAAGTTTTTTAATACCTCATTGACAGATATTTGTTTTTGTGTCAAGCATAACCTCACTTAACTTTGTCCAATTTCTAAGAAAACAACAAACTGTGTTTTAAGGATGTCTAGACGACAAAAATATATATTTTATTCATTTTTTGCAGCATTTAAAGCCATGACTATGATTTTAAGACATTTGGCTCAGTTTTAAGCCCTGCATAAATTCATTTGTGAATAAATGCAAAACACCTGAAACGCTTGAAGCATCATTCTCACAGGTTTGAGTCTAACAAACACTAAAATTTTTCCTTTTCCAACCCTTCAGACCACAAAAACAGGTCAAGTTCATGTAACGCACGGTGCAAAATGCCTGCAATGTCAACAGGTAAGAAAAAATAATATTATATATATATATATATATATATATATATTAAAAAAAAGAAACGTTTCGGGTGATCATGATAAAATACTTCTTTAAATAACTAGCAGTGCTGCAGCATTCATTAAGCAGCGATTCATGCTTATTCTTTCATTCCCAAACTGAAGAGACCCAAACAGGAAATACATTCCACATGAACTCAGAGAAGCCATTGCCAGCGAGTCGTATTCGAGAATTGGGCTACAATAGCTCAGAGGGGCCAGACGTCTGCTCGAAGCACTTTTCAAAAGAGTTTAACGAAAACCCTTGTTCCAAAACACAAAGAAGTTCACACAGAATAGAGCACAACTGACCTCCTCACATACATCGAACAAACTAATCTCAGGCCACAGTGGAATCCAGGGAGAAACTAACAATTAGGATCAGAATCACGCAGTGTTAAAATGCTGTTTTTTACGTTTGCACACTATAGGAATAAAGCGTGTTTAATTTGTTCTGTTAATTTGTTTGTTCTGTTAGGTTTCAGAGAGCAGGAAAAAATGGTACTAAATGGAAATCATATAATGGGACTTGTGCAAAACACAAGTTGATCAACTTTTTCAAAAGGAGGAGAAATGCTTTACATATCTTTAGTTGTTGATGTTAAGTATACATCAAATCTTTTCTCATCTATCACTTGGCAGGAGCTAGTCAAATTAGAAGTCAACACTGATGGGTTGAATTATTTGCCTTCATCTTTAAAGGAATCGTTCACGCAAAAAAATGATTTGCTGAAAATGTACTCGCCTTCATGATGAGTTTGTTTTTTCATAGGAATAGATTGGAGAAATGTAGTCCAATGAGTCCAACAGATGATAAAAACATCATAATACAGAGCTAAAAGCTGCATGTTTGCAAAAAATAAATCCATCAAAACCTTTTAAACTTCAAGTTGAGTTTTTCTATCCATAATATGTGAAACGTAAAATGTTCATCTTGTCTGAATTAGGATAGAAATCTGAAGCTCAAGCACTCTTTACAAGCTAAAACCATTCTAAACAAATATGTCAATAGATTTTGGACTCATATTTTGATCAGCGTTTTAAAGTTAAAGCATCTTAATGCTGGATTTGTTTCATCTTTTGTCTTCTCTAGATGTTCACTGATGGACAGGAGTGCTGTGGATTATTGTGATGTTTTTATCAGCTGTTTGGACTCTCATTCTGACGGCACCCATTCACTCCATTGATGAGACACTGATGCAATGCTACATTTTTTCCAAATCAGATGAAGAAACAAACACATCTACATCTAGGATAGTTTTTTTGCACAAATAAAAAATGAAATGAGACTACACTACATATTTTTATGGCACTTTTAACAAAAACTGTTTAAAATCAGCATTGCAGAAAATCATGATATTCATATTTATTATATTTGAATATATTCAAGTCTTATTCGCATTTAGTAAATTAAAGCTGGATGACAAGTGAAATTGTGCAATGATACAAGCAATCAAGTAGTATAGATTTATTATACCATATATTGCTATAGTAAATCACCATATGCAAATATATTGTATGTACAGTAAAAATTTAATATAATCACATAATGCAATTAAATTAAAAAAAACATGCATTTGAAATTTATTTATAGTATAGCAATGTGCATATAATTGTGATGTACTTCTGACTTACTAATCAAAAATAAACTAAATGATAATAATAATTACAAATTTCAACATCTGGTCATGACGATTACCAAATCTGGCTCTGTGCTGACATGCAATGTAAAAAAAATCTGGCTCCTGAAACCAAACCAACTGCTAAAGAACCCCAAAAACAATCAAATCCAACCCAATGGAAACTCCAGTCCAGCAATCTTTTTCATTTACGGGGCGACAAATACATTTAAGTTCACACTGCAGAGTGTAATTTAAGCAATGTACAGGGTTACACTGCTGTGCAGAGGAGTATAAATATCCTGAAATATCCACTACAGGAATCTGGATCCTCTGACACACACAACATTCACTTAAATAAACCAGTCTGGGATATTTTGCACTGATATAACACGGAAGATTGTCTGTTTCAACCTAAATCTATAAGTTCCGACACTTCGACAGCCAGAAAAACACTAATTCATTCCTGCTGACACTCGCCAGGGGTTTGGGTGTGTATGACACCCGTCGGCTGTCATTAGGATTTTTCAGGGCGTTGAAGGGTCTCCAGACCCCGTTGTAATTTAGGGACCCCGGGAGCAGCTAATTACGCCATTAATTGAAGTAAACGTAAACACTGCAGCAGATTTGATGAGATATAAACGACTCAAATATGATTTAACCGACACCAAAACTCTTAACAATCCGCATAAGCGCTGAAATACCACTTTAGCGCTTAATTGTTACCGTTACGGTCCTTTAAAAGCACCGAGATGACGTTTCAAATGATTATACAAAAACCATCAGTGTTTATGAAGCTAATCTCAGATAGCCGTTAGCACCTCTCGTTGACACGGATTGAAAAAAACAGATCAAACACGTAAAAACACACGCGCTCGCGGCCTCTCCGGGGCGGCGGGGAGTAACGGACTCGGGTCCTACCTGTAGAGGCTCCGGGAAAGGCGTTTATCAGTGTGGAAAACAGCCCGATCGGCGGTCGGTTCACGGCATCACGTACCAGCTGTTTGTCCCCACCCTCCTGTCGGTGAACTCGGAGAGCGGAAATGACGCAGCGCGTCTTCCGAGCGCGCGTCCACAAAGCGCGGGCACGCCTGGCGACGCTCGCGTCCGAACATACCAAAGAGCGCATACACTTGGAAAAAGCGATATTGTAATTAAAATAGGTTTTTTGAGTGGATTGTTGCTCGTGTGTTGGTTGAAATCATGACAGCCTGTTATTTATACGGGAACTTCGGTTTTCACCGAAGCACAGTATTTATTGAAGTTTTTATTCCTATATGTTAATAATGTTAATAAGCTTATAATAATAAGAAGAAGACATTTTTACTTTGCCTATAAGAAGTTTTTAGAAGTTATATGCCATTTTTTATTAATTTGATTATGAAGGTAATTTATTGAGAATATTGCTATATGTTCTATACTTGATTTTTATTTTTATTATTATTTATTAAAATACTTATTTTACTTATTTTACTTATTAATACAGACTGATTTCTGGAGAGGCTTTTTTATTTATTCAATGTGAACTCAAGGCACAGTGTGTATATATATATATATATATATATATATATATATATATATATATATATATATATATATATAAACAGATAAAAGACATCAAAGAGGAATACAGTAAAATAATTATTTTGAGACTGATGTAATGGACTCCTGTGTCCCCTAGTGTTCAATATTTTACTAAACACAATGTTCAGTCGATAGATGGCGCCATATCCATCAGATTTTTTTCACTTTACTTATTTAGCTTCATATATATGCGTGTGTGTGTGTGTGTGTGTGTGTGCCTGTGTGAGGGGTGTGTATGTGTGTGTGTGTGTGTGTGTGTGTGTGTGTGTGTGTGTGTGTGTGTGTGTGTGTGTGTGTGTGAGGGGTGTGTTGAGCAGCAAATCAGCTGCTTTCCTCGCTCCTCATAAAAGCGGGTCTGTGACATTTGGGTTTAGTTCAGCCGGAGATTTTACACACACACTCACACACACGCACGCAGGTTTGGCAGGTTCACGATGGGACTGACAAGCGACCCAAACTTCCAGAATCTGGAGAAATGGTACAAATCAAACGCCGCGAGTCTCAACATGAGGCAGATGTTCGAGTCCGATAAAAACCGATTCCAAAACTTAAGGTACTTTAATAATTTACTTACTAATTTAAATTTTCTGCATGAAGCAGCTAATTAGTTTAATGCCATTTTATTTATTTTTTTATTTTATTTTATTATCAACTCTACTTCACAGTTCATGCATTATAGTGGGCGGAGTCAGACGTAGAAGCTGTTTTACTGTCCTGTCCATCATCATCAAATCCCGCCCACATTCATGAAAGATCATTTATATATATATATATATATATATATATATATATATATATATATATATATATATATATGAATGTGTGTGTGTGTGTGTGTGTGTGTGTGTGTTAACTCAAGTGGCAGAATATATTTAAAAATCAGTGATAAAAATGCATGTAGTCAGTTTAACTATCTGGCTGTACAGGTTTTGTAGAAAGATTGAATAATTTTTATAATGATTTTAATATCTGTAAGCAAGTGATCAAAGAGTTCATCTGAAGCATGTTTGTCCTCTTTCAACAGTTTAACTTTAAAAACAGATGAAGGAGACATTTTGCTGGATTACTCCAAGAACCTCGTAAACGAAGAGGTTATGAAGATGCTTGTGGAGCTGGTAAAGATTTGCACAGATGAATGTTTACAAAGAATTAAATGGAGAGTTTGCATGTAAATAAAACAGCTTTTTTCCTGCAGGCGAAGTCTCGTGGTGTGGAGGCCTTTAGAGACAAGATGTTTTCAGGAGAAAAGATTAATTTCACTGAGGTATTTAAATCAGCATGTGCTCAAATATACATCACATTTAATGCATTTATAGACTGAAATGAGCTGAGCTTGTTTGGACATACTAAGATGCATGCATGTGTTTATTTAGGCAAACTCTATGAGTTATGCTTTATTTATTTGATATTTTAATTAAGCATTTGCTGCACTTGAAAAATGCTTGACATTCTTATATACACACTTCACATGAATGTGTTTGACTTTTAGAGAATGCATGAACTGA
This sequence comes from Carassius auratus, assembly GCF_003368295.1. Classification (NCBI taxonomy): domain Eukaryota; kingdom Metazoa; phylum Chordata; class Actinopteri; order Cypriniformes; family Cyprinidae; genus Carassius; species Carassius auratus. Next base: position 1,406,088 of record NC_039260.1, on the reverse strand, counting down.
TTCATTGTATATCCTGAATGCATTGCAAATTGCATTAGATAAAAGTGTCTACCAAATGCATTTAAGTATACTATATATAGCATGAAGATTGTGTGGTCTGCAGGGTCGTGCTGTTCTCCACGTGGCTCTGAGGAACCGCTCAAACACACCCATAATCGTGGACGGGAAAGACGTAATGCCGGAGGTCAACCAGGTCCTGGAGAAGATGAAGGGCTTCTGTCATGTGGGTGTCTTATTTGATGCAATGCTTCATACTAGAACACTAGAAAATGAAAATATACACAGATAAACTATAAAAAGTGTCTGGGCCAGGATGCAATTCTAAACAAAACCTCACTTTCTTCCGTCTACAGAAAGTCCGCAGTGGCGAGTGGAAGGGATTCACTGGGAAATCCATCACTGATGTGGTTAATGTCGGCATCGGTGGATCGGATCTGGTTTGTGAAATCAAAACTCACTGTTTTATAGCAAATTGTCTTTCTTTTTTTCAGTGTCAGATCGGGGCTTTTCAGTCTTTTAGATGCCACTGACCCCCAAAACACTTAAAAGAAAAATGTTTACTCAAAAATTGCTAGTAAATGTCACAAATAATTATCAATTTGCAAATTGAATTATGTAAAACATCGATTAAAATGTCAAATGTTGAAGCTATAAAAAAAAATTCCCTCTTATCAGGTGTACATGGATTTTTGTATTTATTTAATGCATAACTTGCCTGATATAATTAAGACTGAAAAACTGTCAATGTAAGCTGGAATTTAAAAGACTAGCATATCAAAAATATAAGTAAAAAAAAAATTAATTTAGAAAAAGAAAGACTGAAACAGTGATTTCTTATAAAATATACACCAACAAACTCTGTTTTACTAAAATCAAAACTTTTGATTTATTTATTTTTTTCATCCTGGTGCAAGAGACACTTATTCTAAAATTTACCAGGCATCTATGTGGTTTATTTTTTATACTGTGAAAAATTCATACTATAAATATATTCTAAACTAAAAAAAATAATAATAATATTATTGGAAAATAAATAGTTTTTCCAGGTTTATTATTTATACATTTACTACTTCGTTTAGTCATTCATGTTAAACAATTTGTTATTATTTTATTTTGTTGATATGTTATTTGATTTGTTTTTAAATTAAATGTATTTATTTAAATTACATGAAAGTATTTATTTAAATATTTTAATCAATTGTTTATTAATTTATATTATATTTGTATTATTTATAAATTTACTTGTACAAATTTTCATTTATTTGTTTATTGTAAATAATGTTTTATTTATTTATTGTAATAATTTTTGTGCATGTTTCAGGGTCCATTAATGGTGACAGAGGCCCTGAAGCCGTACTCTAAAGGCGGACCTCGTGTCTGGTTTGTGTCTAACATCGATGGAACACACATCGCTAAGACTCTGGCTGAACTCAACGCTGAGACCACACTCTTCATCATTGCATCGAAGGTCTGAGCAGATTATACAGCATTGGCAGAGACTAAAACATTACGTTTAGATTTGACTATGACTCTTTATAAGTGCACTTGATAATATGTATCACTGTCAAAACAGTTGCATTGATAAAGTTTGTTTCCTCAGACATTCACGACCCAGGAAACCATCACAAACGCTGAATCAGCGAAGGAGTGGTTCCTGCAGGCCGCCAAAGACGTGAGTGTCTCCTCCTGCAGCGACGTGTACGGGACGCTTGTGTCACACACTTATTCTTCTGCCTTTTTTATCATTCTCACAGAAATCTGCAGTGGCCAAGCATTTCGTGGCACTCTCAACCAACGGAGTAAGTGCATTATAGTTTAAATGTAAAGGTTCATATCGTCTGGAAATGTTAAATTGTGCAAAAACTGTTAATTGGACTATAAAACCATATTTTGTAATTTTCAAAGCAGTGCAAAAAAGAGCATTTATTGAAACTAAACTGCAAAAAACTTTTCTTTTTTTGTTACAATTTATACAGCACATTTCAAACACATTTGTACTTTACAGAAGATAATTTAGGAATATAAAATCATTTATTAAAAAAAAAAAAAAAAAAAGGAACTTACATAAAAGTCTTAAAGCAAAAAAAAAAAAAAAAAAACCATGACTGTTTTTGCTACATATTGACCAGTATTGCATTTTAACATCAGGAAGAAAAATAAAAACAATCATTCTTCCAGTGATGTAAAATAATGTTAAAATTCAGAGAAAATGCAAATGTAACATTCCAATAGTGTTTTTAAACTGATAAAATAGAATGTTCTATTGCATAATCAAGAAATTTTTTTTTTTTTAAATATATAAAAAATAAAAACTGGACACTTTGGATGGTCAGAGAGCATCAGAAATAACATTTTCATGACTTAATGAGTACATTAATGAGCAAAACCTTCTTTAGCCCTTTAAAAGCTGGCATTTAATATATGCAACAGATGTTTTAGGTTCACAAATCAACGTTATTCCCTTTTCTGTGTTTCAGCCCAAAGTGAAGGACTTCGGCATCGACCCGGAGAACATGTTTGGGTTCTGGGACGTGAGTGTGGGGGTCCGCCGAGGGCGGGGGGCTATTTTTGCTGTAGTGGTTTGACCTGTGAAGTAGGCGTCTGGACAGCTGCTGGTAACCAGAGTCCCTCACTGACTCGGGTTATTCGTGATCTTGACCTTATCCGAGCAGAGGTCACGCACAGGCTGGTTCACTGGAAAGGCCGACAGGCTACTTTTAGTCACATTGTGTTGATATTTAAAGGGCAAGGTTCTTACAGGCCTGTTTATTATAGACTCTATCCCCCGGTTTCACAAAAAGACGCAGGCCTCATATGTAAGTCTGAGTTGTTTCAGCTGCACTGATCTTAAAATATGTCAGTGTCTTTGTTTTGTCTCTAGATGCACATCAGTTTGGGTTTTCGAAGGCATGCTTATTAAAAGTATTTAACTGTTGGCTAACTTTTAACTATTGGATGGTTAAATAAACTAAAAAGATAAATAATCCTAGCTTAACCTAAGCTCACACTGTGAAACCAGGCTTAAATGCTCTTCAGCTCACGTAAAGAAGAAGTTGGACGTGTAGCTGACTTTGTGTTTTATATTTTATCAATAGTTTCAATTAGCAAAAAATGTTATATTAATACTGTTTTAATATTTTTTTTTATTTTGTCATTTGCGTTTATTTTTTTCATTTGTTTTTGTTCATTAATATGTCTATATAGTTGTAAAGTTTGTTTTAAATGTTATTTCCATTAACATCAATTATATTTTGAGTGACAAAAATGTTTTCATGGTTTTATTTTATTTTAATTTCATGGTTTTTATTTTTTATATTTGTCTTTTTTTGTTTATATTTTATTTTATTTCAAGTAACAAATCATGGCTTTAGTTTTAGTTCACTATAAGTAAATTATTTGAAGGAATAATGTATTGTGCCTCATTAGATGAGTTTCTTTTCTAGTGGGTCGGTGGACGATATTCGTTATGGTCTGCAATTGGTCTGTCCATCGCACTTCACATCGGTGAGTGTTATCCTGTGTCTCTGATGAAGATATCAGTGAGTGTGAGAGATTCTCAGGCGTCTGGTTTATCTCTTCTGTCTCAGGATACGAGAACTTTGAGAAGCTGCTGGCTGGAGCTCACTGGATGGTGGGTTTTATTACTGAAGAATATCTGTTCAACCGTAAAATGTTTCTGTGATGCAATCAGAATTTTCAGCAATTCTTAATTAGTTTTAAAAGCCTCACATAACCCCCTGAATCTGTGGCAGGACACTCATTTCCGCACGGCTCCTGTGGATCAGAACGCTCCCATGCTGCTCGCTCTGCTGGGGATCTGGTACATCAACTTCTTCCAGGCGGAGACTCACTGCCTGCTGCCGTACGATCAGTACATGCACCGCTTCGCTGCCTACTTCCAACAGGTGCGAAACACAAAATGTGTCATCCAAAAATGCAAATGCTATGGGAATCTGATTGAGCTAATTGGATGCTTTTGCAGTTGCATGTTTCAAAACTTGTCCTTTTTATGCATGTGTGTGTGAATGGATGTATATTTTGTTTATGCATGCACAGACGTACAGTATATGCACATATCTGTGCATATGCATATGTATAGTTATTTTTTTAGGAGTAGCATTATGGAATATGTTCTGAATTTCTCTGGTATTTATGTATTTCACGGAGCCCAACGCATTGCATGCATGATAAAAAAAAATAGTAAGTTAAATCATGTGCACAGTTAATTAATCCGTAAATCCCTCAATGCACTAAAACATCCACACGGTTTATAAATCGAGATAATTAATTAGTAAATTGTGTGCACTATTTATTTATTTTTTCTTGCATGTCATGTGCGGGTCTTTGTAGTATTCTATGTATTTTTGTTCAATGTACTTTCTGCTATAATTCAGAAAGCAGAAAAGTAAATAAACATCATACTTCAAACTAATGCTGTGATCTTACAGGGTGACATGGAGTCGAACGGAAAGTACATCACTGCTGATGGGAACCGGGTGAACTATCACACCGGGCCGATCGTATGGGGTGAACCGGGAACTAACGGACAGCACGCTTTCTACCAGCTCATTCACCAAGGTTCACTACCTGACTTAGAGTGTGTGTGTGTGTGTGTGTGTGTTTTGGTGGGAGAAGCATCTGTCTGACCCTTCTGTCTCTCCACAGGAACTCGTATGGTTCCTGCTGACTTCCTCATTCCTGCCCAGTCCCAACATCCAATCCGAAACAACCTCCACCACAAGGTACCGAGCCGCAGATACAGCGATGCATCATGTGACGTGGCTCGAATCTACAGCTTATTTCTGCCATGCTGGTTTACAGTTAATGCATTCAGTTTTTCTCAATTGCTAACACACTGTGACTGATTCATCTGGCACAATTTTCACACTTTTATACAGTTATCGAAACAAGAAACATGTTTCTCAAAACAAAAAAATTGTTTCATGAACTGTGTATTAGCAATCGAGAAAAATCTGCGTCGTTCCTCAAAAGCCCCTTAGTTGTTATAAATTCACTGTAAACCATGGCTTCACAGTGTTTATTGCTTTTACAAAACGGTTATTCCATATACGTAGCAAGGTTTAAAAAAATAAAACAAAGCAAATAAAATGTAACGATATTAATAAAAACCGTGTTCTTACGCCAAACAATGTAGTTCCCCAGACACAGTTGTTGTTGCAACAAAGTGGTTGCCAAGTAACACACAGAAGTAAACAAAGGTGTGTGTTACTTTGTAGTGTAATTTAGAACAGCTTCAGTGGCTCAGCCAATCAGAATCAAGGACCGGAACTCTCTGTTTTATAAATCTATATCTATCTATTTACAGTATCTATCTTTCTATACATTATAGAGACAGAGAGAGCAAGAGAGGTATTGAATTCTGGCTGTTTTTCGTACGATTCTCAGAGAGAAAAAAAATATACAAATTCAGAATTATGAGATAGAAATTTGAACTTGGAATAAAAAAATAAAATAAATAAAAGGTCACAATTTTCACATGTAAACTGAGAATTGTGAGGCAAAAGTCAGAAATTTGATATATAATCCCAGATTTGGTAGAAAAAGAAGTCTGAGTTCTGAGATTGTAAATTGAGAAACTGCAAATTGTAAGAAAAAATTTTTAACTGTGAAAGACATAAACTCAAAATTGTGGGGAAAAGTCTCATTTGTGAGACATACTGCAAATTATCATAGTTATGAGATATAAACTTAAAATTATGAGATGTATACAAAGTCATAATTGTGCATTAAAAGTCTGAGCTGTTAGATATGAGGTCATAATTACCCTTTTCATTTTTAGTGGCAGAGATGTGATGCATCATGTTTTCTAGATCCTGTTATTGAACTGGATTAATTTAGTTGAATAAAGTCACTGTTGTCTTCTGTAGAGCTGCTTTCCATTGGATTTGAATCAGAACTGATGAACGTGACAGCATTAACACAGCCTTGCTCTGTTTTATTAAATCTGTACTGTGCAGATCCTGGTGGCGAACTTCCTGGCGCAGACGGAGGCGCTGATGAAGGGAAAGACCACAGAAGAGGCAAAGAAAGAGCTGGAAGCTGGAGGACTGAGCGGAGAGAAGCTAGAGAAAATCCTGCCACACAAAGTGAGGATATGAAGTCAAGTGCTGGCTTATACTGACCCCTACAGCACACAAAACACACTATACCCCATAAATAATTATACATTTCTACATACATGCAATACTCACATTTATCAAAAGATGCATTCGAGAGGAGAGAACGTATCTGACAGTGACCATGTGAGAAATCATATGCAATAATCTCCCTCTTGCTGCATTATTTGATCAGACTGGCAAAAATCATTTCTATTCTTTTTTTCATGTTTATTATTTGTATTTTCAGTGCTCATACAGATACACTTAGCTGTTATTAAATATGCACATATTATTAACATCTGCATGAAGCTCTTTCCTGGATAATTCATCCCCGCGGTTCTGTCCAGGTTTTCCAAGGAAACAAGCCGACCAATTCCATCATCTTCAGAAAGTTGTCTCCGTACACCCTGGGCGTTCTGATTGGTGCGTCTCAAATTTGGGTTTGGTGATGCTGTATAGTATTAGATATCATCTGATGTGCAGGTTCCTCACCTTTGACCTTTGACCTCCCTTTACAGCCATGTACGAGCACAAGATCTTCATTCAGGGCGTCATGTGGGAAATAAACAGTTTTGATCAGTGGGGGTGAGTCGTCCAACTAATCAGGAAAAATAGCTAGAAATTATTTTAGGAGTTTTAACGAAACAAAATGAATGCATTTTTGATCCTAACATCTTAAGTCCAGTTCGGCAAGTTTTATAATAGTTTTTATAGATTAAATAGATTTGTTTTTATTTCAGAGTGGAGCTCGGGAAACAGCTGGCAAAGAAGATCGAAGCGGAGCTTCAGGATTCGGCGGAGGTCACTTCTCACGATTCATCCACCAACGGCCTCATCAACTTCCTCAAGAAGAACTTCGCTTGAATCAACCACGAAGAGAAGCTTCACCTTTACCCAGAATCACCTGCCTTGAAACTTTAATGTACTGTAGTGTCATTTTAACTGACAATTAACACTGGCTTTTATTTGTTAAACTAATGCGTAATAAAAATATTAAAATGCTAAATCAGAGATGTTCCTATCTCTCTGTTTCACTCTGTGAAATATCCCTCATCTGAAGAACCTTTTTTTTTAGTTTACAGCAAAGTTTCTGTATTCTTCTTTTTTGTTTCTTCAAAATAAATCACATTGCACAATTTCTGTGACTTTGGCGAGGATTCCTATAGTATACTATCCTCAAACAGTGTTCAGAGTTGTTTTAGGATCACTGATATAATAAGACGTTCAAATCTGATTTTATATTTTCAGTTTTTACTTTCATTTCGGTTAGTAATTTTTTTTTGATTTTGTCAATTTTATAAGTTGTTTTGGTCTATGATATCTATCTATCTACATTTACATTTAGCAGAAACTTTTATTCAAAGCGACTTAAAAAAAAAAATATATATATATATATATTCTTTTATTTTTTATTATTTCTGTACTTCAAGTTAAACCAAGCAAAAATGAGATGTGTTTCCTTGGCAACTACCTAAAAATATAAAATAATATCAAATTTATTTTATCTCAGTTAGTGCTATTTTATTTCAGAATGGGTTTATTTATTATTGTTGTTTAGAATAAGCCTTATTATAAAATAAAAAAATGTATAACATGAAAACATTATATTGTACTGTAAAATGCACTGCACGTAAATGCACAAAGTGATAAAATGTTAATAATAAAAGCATAAAGGTAAATGAAAATGCATGTGCATGGATGAGCCTCTCCATTATAAGTCCTGTATCCCACAGTGCCATGTCTTCAAATGTCTTTGTATAAGTGTAACATCCTCTGTCATGAGAGAGCAGAAGCACCAGCAGTTCTTCACCAGCAGGTGGAGCCACAGAGTCATCTGCACGACACTCAGTCTCTCTGTTCCCAGTGTTTGACATAGATCATAGATGTGTGTTCATACACAGGAAAAACGTGAGGTCAAAGGTCAGCTGTGTTCAGCCCTTATCAAATCCCAGAAGCACACAGAGAGCCAAACACATCTAGAAGACCAACACTAAAAGAGACCGATGAGATGATGTTTACTGTAGTACTACCACACAGAAACACCAGTCACTCAAGTTTGAGAGCTGTAAATCATTTCGAGATGATTGACAGATCAGAGAGGAACCTCAGACAGAGATCAGATCGGGGAATAATGTGTCTGTTGCCTGGCAACAAGTCCCTCACTTCACACATCACCTGCTCAGTTATTTACAGCCTTTTCCTTAAAAAAAAAATAAAAAAAATACAATTATTTCTGAAATTTGATCCGAGCTGAGACAAAACGGCAGAAAAGGTAAATGAATTAACATTTCAGCTCGTCTCGAGAATTTGAAAGTCAATGCAATTGCCATGGCAACAAGAGTAAAAACTACTAGTAATCAAGAGTCCGCAATAAAGAGAAACACAAACTGTTGCTTCATCAAAGCAATAAACCTTCATCTGATGAGACATGGACACATTTCTTCACCCGTTCTGCTGATGTGGCAGTGATTTTAAATGCATGTATGATGCAGTTGTTTTTATTGTCTAATATAAGGAAATGCATGCATTTTAAAGTGTCTGCAAAATACTTTTAGGTGCCACTGCAAGTTAAACGGAGCAATTATTGAACTACTGAACAACTATTGAACATTAACATTAACATATCAGGCCAAAATGTCTCATCAGACTTCAGATGTCTCACAATTAAAATCATTCAGCAATGTTACAATTTTGTAGCTTTATTAATTGTTATTATATTCAGAAAATTAAAGAAATAATACTAATATAAATGCATATGTGTGTGTGTGTGTGTGTGCACATATTCGCTGAATCATTTGTTGAATGCTGTCACCACAGGTTTTGATTTGTGAACAAACATGAACATTATTCTTTAATTTCTGAGAACCATATGTTTATCATTAAAAACAAAACCAACAGAACTGACCTTGAGAAGCAGAAAAACCTGTTCGTTTCATATTTGTTGAAAATTCAGCATAATTTGTTGAGAAACTCTTCTTGCAGCCTAAAATCACTTAGTGAAAGTTTCCCTGGAAAAGTCTGCATGTAATTTCGATTAAATATCCTTGTCATATCCACACGCAGCTGCTCTCTCATTACACAGCAGTAAATAACAGATGTTTCTGCTGAAACGTGTATTTGGATGTGAATTACAGAGCTCACAGAAGGCCTTGTGAAGAATTTCTGCATATATTGCATAAACTCATTTTAACTGCAGTTTAAAACTTATATTTGATCAAATTGACATCACACACAAAACCAGAGTTAGAAATTGCTCAATAGCATGATTCTGTTTTCTGAATGAAAACACATCAGACAATAACATTTGCTAAAAATGATGTTTAATCCATTCTACATCACTTTCACATGCCTTATCCACTTTATTTTTAACGTAACAGCTGGCAAGCCATTTGTAAATTGACAATTCTGCAATTTTATTTAACTTTATTAACAATCATAAACACGCAGGTTTGCAGCACAGACAAAAACACTTAACGTGGCTTAATGCATTAAAAGAGTGTTTTTAAATGATCAAACGAAGCAAACGCGTTATTAATAAATCAGACAAACAGAATATGAATGCAAAGTGTTAATTTTTTTCTCAAAGCGCTTAATGTGTAATTAAACGCGTAGGTTGCATTCTTATTCAGTCTTTTAAAAACACTCTTTTAATGCATTAAGCCACGTTTAGTGCTTTAAAATGTCCCACAATCATGCAGTTAGCTGCACTTTGTTATTCAGTAAAAAAAAAAAAAAAAAAAAAAAAATCTGACTTTTTCTCGAAAATTTTGACCTTTTTATGAATTCTTTGTTTTAATGTATTTTTTTTTCTTCTGAATAGTTTCCTCCATGAACAAGGCAATTGCTGCCTTTTTTTGTTTTATGAATTCCATATATATATATTTTTTTTCGCAATTGACATTTTTCAGACTTTTAATTTTTGAGTTTATAGTCTGAATTGTGAATCAAAAAATTCGGACTTTCTCGCATTTCTCAGGAAAAATTGAAAAGAATATCTGACCAAAAAATTGCATTTCAAAGTTTATATCTCACAAATCTCTTCACATTTTTTATTGCAGAGATGTCATTTTTGTATAAAAACCCAGATTCTGTATGAAAATAAGACCACTGCACCAGTTTAAGTTAACTACAAAAACCACTTTATTGAAAAAGCAGATTACACAAATCTACGGTTAAATGATACGAACCGACTCTTCATACATTAAATAACTTTAAACTTTTCACGTTTAGATAAATAAATCTACTTTGCTTTTTCCTTATTTATGAAATAGCTAGGAAATCAAAACATTGTACGATAAAAAAAAGTGATGCAACAGAACGCAAGATGTGCTTTTTTTTAAAGAACTGATGGAAAAGCTACCGTTGATTGATTTCTGATAAAAGCAGGAAATAGATTCTACACTCTTTATTTACAGGGACTCTAGCGCTGTGCTACGAAATAGTAGTACGTTTTAAAGTGGATTAAGACGACGTGGAGAAAGATATTATGCAACACGCTTGAGGGAATGATCTGAAAGCACTTACTGAACAGTTCAGGGAAATATTCACGCTGTCGATTACCACAGAAAATACCTCGGCTGTGAGAAGAGAGTAGAAAAGATTTTCTCTGGCAGTCGATAGCATGTCACATCAATCCAGAATATTCCTTCAGAAAACCCCGCTCTCCAAAAACAAGGTGCAGGTATCAGTCAGCAAACACATCTTCACACCAGTTTTACAAAATAAGAGTTCACTGGTCTTGTCAGCTCAGGAAACGCACAGAGCCGGGTTCTGTCACTAGTGTTACAGCAGACGTCTGTGTGGAACAGAAGTGTGTACAGAGACCCGAGAAGCATTTTACACACTTAAGGGATAGTTCAGCCGAAAATGATGTCTTGGTAAAAATGTCCTCACTCTCAGGCCATGCAGGATCAGGATGAGTTTGTGTCTTCATCAGGTTTGGAGAAATGTAGCATTGCATCAGTGTCTCATCAATGGATGCTCTGCAGTGAATGGGTGCCGTCAGAATGAGAGTCTGATAAAAACATCACAATAATCCACAGCACTCCAGTCCATCAGTGAACATCTGGAGACAAAAAAACCTTCAAACTTTCCGGCTACAATAGGAGTCCGCCATAATATCCATAATATTGTATTGTACAGTGAAAAAGTCATCTGGTCTGAATCAGGAGAGAAATCTGCACAAATTGAGCACTGTTTACAAGCCTAAACAAGTATGTGGCTGGATTTTGATGTGAGAGACAACAATAGATGCACTTTTTCACTGAAGAAAGTGTTATTATAGATTTATTATGGATTATGGACTTGTATTTTAGATGGAAGAAATGGTTTGCTGATAAAAACCTGGATTGCTTGTGGATTATTGTGATGTTTTTATCAGCTGTTTGGACTCTCATTCTGACGGCACCCATTCACTGCAGAGCATCCATTGGTGAGACACTGATGCAGTGCTACATTTCTCCAAATCTGATGAAGAAACGAACTCATCCTGATCTCGGATTACCTTTTTCATTTGAATTTCAGAAAATTTTCATTTCTGGGTGAACTATACCTTTAAGTGTCTAAATTCCCATCAGGATCGCTGTATTTGACAAACACACACACACACACAGTGGTCCAGCCACCAATGTACATGAACACACACACACACACACACAGACTCTTTTCCACATACACACTCACTTATGTCCTAAACAGCTGCGACGAGATGCTTCCAGCAACAAATTATTTTTCATTAATTACATACCAGTAACTTTGACATCATTCCCAGACTTCAACAGGTGTTACTTCATAGCTTTCATGACTTTACTATTATTCTGACGTGTGCAAAATCTTCTGTCGCCTTACGCTTCATTGCATCGCAGCTGCTAAAGACGGCGTGTCACACACAAACACAGGACGAACGCAGCAGGTCTCCGTCCTGGTTGAGTCCAGCACATCCAGGCTTGACCTTTGACCCCTGCACACTCTAGAGTCCCTTAAGTGTCTCCTGAGACACATTACAGTGCGTCTCCTCCACGTTAAGGCAGGAAGGCACCTCATCAAGAGACAAACCAGTGTCTGAAGACTTCAGCGTTCACAGATCCAGCCTCGTTCTGCTGGATTCATGTCAGACCTCAGCGAAATATACATCTGTTAGTCCATCTATGTGCACCTGGGGAAGTAAAAGCCCATTGCTGCCATTAAACTGATTCTTAAAGGCACAGTTCACCATTATTCACTCACCCTCACGTCGTTCCAAAACTGAACAATTCACGAGCAGTTTAAGGCAAGCCACAAGAATAACAAAAAACTGAACTAATAGATATATATCATCATACTTGTTTTGCATTACAAGTTTTCTGAAATGTTGTTGCAAAAGATGCATTGTTAAATACACTGCATAAAACGAATTTCTTTAAAAATTTACAAATATCTAAACATCCTTAAATCAAGATACATTTAACTGAGATAAACAAGATATTAATACTGACTTTCTGCAAAATGTATCAAAATTATAATAAAAAGCTTTATTCTTAAAATAATTTAAAAAAAAAATCCACCAGTGGGAAAAAAAAAAAAAATATATATATATATTCCCTTTAAATTAAGATAATTTTTTGTTCAGAAGATATTTTTGTTCACTTTAATAAATGTGGATAATTTTTCAGAAAACAAGACTTACCTAATTTTGCTTTTTCTTTTTAAGTAAAAAAGTATCAAAAATGTTTGAAAAAAAAGGTGAAAATGTGAATGTTTTTCCGAGTACAAATATAAAATTGTATTTAAAAATTAAATATTAGATTCACACTAATTTACATACATTTCCAAAACATTTAAAGAGTAAGGTTTGGGATTTCTCTTTAATTAATTTTTTTTGAAAATCTTTGAAAATTATGTTTTTGGATTAAAATATATATAAAATATATATCAGGTGAATCATATATGGAAAAAAAACCCTCAGTAAAATCAGAATACGTTGAGGTGTATTAATAAGAAAAAAAATGTATTGTTATGTATTGTAATCCAAAACTAGATAAAGTGAAATAAAATAAACACTTAAATGTGTATTTTAGATATTTTCTTTCCACTGGTGAACAGAAAAATGAAATTTGACTTGTTATGGAAGCAAAACAGGCCGAAATACAATGTTTTTTCCTGTCGTGTATTGCCTTGAAATAACATTTTGGAACCGTGGACCGTGAGTAAATGATGACTGTAGTTTTAATTTTAGGTGAACTGTCCCTTTAAAGACGCCGGGCAGATGGCAGGACACAGAAAGGGTGCGTGTCGATTAGTGATGAAGGCACAGGACGTCGTGTCTCAGTCTGTGTGTTCAGTGCTGTAGAGGGCGCTCCGGAGGAATAACAGGCACGGGTCGCCCTCCGATCGCCCTGTGTTCACAGTTCAGTGACGTGGAGCGGGTAACTCGGGGGCGGGTGAGTTGGTACAGGGGTTTTTAAGCGGTGCAGGTGGCATCGGTGGCACAGCAGGTGCCCATCCAGCGGGTAACAGCGATGCCCCTCTTCATCATTCAGCTGCAGACCGCAATCCTGCAAAACATGTGTTTGAGAGAAATGAAGACAGGGCTTTTTTATGAATCATCACCAGTGTGGCTGAATCTTTTTAGACGGACGTCTGGAAACATCCAGAGGAAGAAATATATACATTTTTATTGATAAAATACAATCCAATCTCGTTAAGAGTGTATGTTAAGTCTAAGATGTCTCTGGGTGTCTAAACCCTAAATATGTATATATTTGATCTGTTTTTTCCTATTATTTGTTTTTTTTATTGTTAAATGTAATTTTCATATGTCATACTCTCATATCTCTGACTGTGATGGTTAAGTGTTATATTAGCTCAGATTTATTACTGTCAATCATTTAAAGCAAGTTTGCATTCTTTTATAGTGTTTAAAAAAGCAAAACAATTTAAAAATAAATAAATAAAACACATTCCAAAAAATAAAATGTTCACTTCTGAAATAATTCCCTATTTATAATTACATAAAAAATTTGAGGACTTGTATATAAAATATAAAAAATATTACTAATATTACAATTCAAATACTGCAGCACCAAATCACTTCCATTAGCTAAAATAAATTAAGCTTTCCTCTGTAATAAGAGATTTTCTCTTTGAAAAATTAGTTTAAGTTAACATTTTACCTCTGGAATGTCATCATTCAGTGATTCACAATATTAATGCACATGCATACCTGTGCCATGGCCTAATAGACACACAAAAAACATCTTCATAACGCCCAGAGCGTAAGCATGACCCCTTGTTAAGTGCCATGTACCAGACGCGAGTGAATCACAGTGAAGAGTGATTTCACCATGAGATTGAACCTGAAACCTTTGAATTACCTCACAGTGATAGCATTCCACATGGTAATCTTTATCCATGGACACCACCCGTATGGTCTCCTCTGAACCCTACACACACACACACACACAACCTCTGTCAGGACAGTCCTGAAACCTCACATCAACACAACATCAGTCTAATGCATTTACCTGCACTGGGAGGATGGGCTGGTTACACGAGGCACATTTAGGAGCAAAAACCCTATAGAAAAACATTCAACACAGCACTAAACATGTTATGCATGAAAAATATGTCACGAAATATGATAAATGCATGGCTGTCACTCACGTGTGGTAGTCTTTCACACAGTAGATGTTGTTCTCCACATCCACGGTGAAAGGAACGCCGTCCAGACCCTCTTTACAAACCACACAGCGGAAACAGCCCGGATGATACGACTTACCCAGCGCCTGCAGGATCTACCACACACACACACACACACACACACACACACACACACACACACACACACACACACACACACACTGATGAGGCACAATCTAATAATAAACTCCTATTACAGAGACGATGCAGCTTTGATAAGACATATTTGGTTGCATATTTGCTTAAAATGGTCAAACTAAATTACAAGAGATTACAAGAGATCCTTCCTTCTCTGAGAAATGAGGGGAATAGTTATAGTGCAATACATTCAATCTCTCGTACCATCTCCATGATGAGGTGACCGCACACGAAGCATTTTTCTGCCGTCTGCTGGAACCCGGAGTACTACAGAAGAAAAAACACAATGCAACTCTAATGCATGATTTTTTTTGTGGTTTGTATGTTTCTCCTGCTCAGCAAAAATGCATTTATTTGATGAAAAATACAGAAAAACAAAAATGTTGTGAAATATTTAAAATAGCTTTCTATGTGAATATATGTTATATGTGATTATATGTGAATATATGTTAACATGTAATTTATTCCTGTGATCTGTATTTCCAGCATCATTCCTCCAGTGATCTTCAGAAATCATGAAAATATGAAGATTTACTGCTCAAGAAACATTTCTGATTATCAGTGAGGTTTACTTTTGTGTAAACTCTGATACATTTTATTTTTCAGGATTCTATAATGAATAGAAATTTCAAAAGAGCAGTATTTTTTTAACAGAAATATTTAACAAAAATGCAAGCACTATATACAAAAAAATTATATATTACATATTTTTATAAAAACTTTAAATACACAAAAATACTAAAATATATAAAAATATATAATACATTTTAAACAACTAATTAAAATTATGTTATATATATAAGTATTGATCAATTAAGTAAATTTCCTGTCTACAGAAAATGATGTGATTCCAAACACATGCAACAGTAGTGAAGCAGTCTCTAGGGGGCGCTCACGCTCTCTCTGTGCATCTGATTAAACACTTCAGACATCAGCCGAAGCAGGATTCCTGAGAGGAAGGTTCTCATGGTTCAGTGTGAGGTGTTGGAGACTTTCTTCAGACTTAGTACACCTTACAACATTCAGAGGTTGTTAATGGTGGACAGGGTGCAGGCGTCTGAAGTACAGAAACGACCCTGAGGGGAGCCATCTGTCCCAGCAAAAAAAGGGTTTTGACCTGGTCACAAGGGTGACACGGATTTGGAGCACATCCTTTAGAGAAAGGATGTTCTCAAACATGCACTCAGTCGCTCACGTCAACACAAGAAAGGGCTGACCACTTAACAGATGAAACAGATGAAACTGAAAATTATTATAATACTGTAATAAATACTAATAATAAAGTAATACATATAAACAATATAATAATTAATGGCTATAAATAAAAATAAAAAAATATAACATGTATTTAAATATTACTAATTTGGACTACACTAACACTACAAAATAATGAAATAAACAATGCAAAAAAATATAAAAAATATTTGGAAAAGTAAAATATCTACAAATAATAGTAAATAACAGTAAATAATAAATATTTAAATAATAATGTAATAAATAAAAAATAATAAAATAATAATTAATAGTGAATAAAAATATATAAAAATGACATAATATGTACTTAAATATTACTTATTTGGGAAAAGTACAAAAAATATATAGTATAAAGTAAAAAAAAAGTATACAATTAATTGAAATACAAATATATACATTAACACTACAAAAGAAAAAAATATAAAAAATATTTTGAAAAGTAAAATATCTACAAATAATAGTAAATAACAGAAAAAAAGTAAAAGTAAATAAAAAGTAAAAGTAAAAAAATAAAATACATATAACTTATATAATAATTAATGGTAAATAAAAATATATTAAAATGAAATAATATGTATTTAAATATTACTAATTTTGAAATGGGTTAAATGGGTTAAATAAAATATATAATACATTTTAATACAAATACATACACTAACACTACAAAATAACTAAATAATACAAAAAGTAAAATATCTAATATATAAAAATAAAATAATAAAATGTTAAATAATATTATATAGAAATTCATATATGAATCAAACTTATAAATAAATAAATGAGCTCCGAAATGTCAAATGATGACCAGTAAATTGTCCTGGCCAATATATGCGAATAAAAAACAAGCTCTTAAAATGCAAAAGATGACGTGTTAATAGCCCTGGCTAATATTTGATTATAAGTTAGTACATAAGTAAGTATTTACGATCTTCCCATTGCTCCACTGTGTGTGTGTGTGTTTATAATAAGATGACACTGGAGTGAACAGGAGAAGTGGGCGGAGCTACAGCATCTGTTCTCCCAAGAGACTTCCATCCATCCATCCATCCATCACTAATGAGCACTAATCAATACAGCCCCAGTCTCCACCTTCCTCTTAGGAAACGTTCAATTAAATGAAGCACCCCAGCTCTCTGATCCTACAGCTGGTGTAACTCTAACCTACAGCGAGGACATATAGATCAGTCTGTGACTCTTTAACAGACTAATGCTTCACACTGTGTTGAAATGACTGTAATTATGAGATTCTGAGCTGTTCACATGTACAGTTTCTATAGCTACACTTTTAATGCCTAAAATTGGCTTCGCTGTCAATGACGGTAAAATAAATATTTAGTCACTATATTAAATGATCTCTGCATGTTCTTGCAAGATATTTAAGACAAAAGCACATCAAAAACAACATTTTACTGTGACACATCGAGCATTGCTGTTCAAAAGTTTGGGATCAGTAAGATTTATTTATTACAATATTCAGGGCATTTTTACAGCATTTTTAGTCAAATAAATGCAACCCTGGCGAGCAGAAGATTAGTAAAATAGTCAATTACTGTAGATCTGTTTGATTATAACTGTGATACTCACCAGGAAGTCTTCCTCACAGTAAACCTTTCCATTGACATTATAGAAAGCCTTTCCTCGTAGCCTCCGTCCTGAGGGAGAAACAAAATATATAATTACTTGAATTACTGAGAAAATCATCTTTAAAGTTGTCCAGATTAATTCTTAGCAATGCATATTACTAATCAAAAAATAAGTTTTGATGTATTTATGGTAGAAAATGCACAAAATATCTTCATGGAACATGATCTTTATTAAATATCCTAATGATTTTTGGCATAAAAGAAAAATGTATAATTTTGACCCATTCAATGTTTTCTTGGCTATTGCTAATGAATTGCTGGAATGAACCTCCTAATGTAATAATAATAATAATAACAATAAATACTAATAAACTAAATACTACACTCAAATAAATTGAATACTAAATGTTAATACAAATAAAAATATTATTAAGGAATAATGAAAGTTTTTGTCCTTGTTTTAATTTGGTTTGTTTCATTTTCATTTGATTTAAATATAAATTTAAGTTTTCTGCATTCATAAGAAAAACTAAAACATATAGACATAACAGAATACATAACAGGAAAAATAAACACTTAATAGGGCCATATAGTTTATAAATATGTATTTATAAATTCAACTAATTACAGTAGATATACTTTTTGACTTTAAAAAAAACTTTTAAAAAATTACATTTTTTTTTAAATGGAATCCAAAAAAAGGTAAACACAAAATTTGATTAACATAAAACAGAATTTGAGAAAAAAATTAATAATAATGATACTAATATAAACAATTATTTAACTTGTGATAAATTGTTTAAGTTTTATGATTTCGATTTATTACTCATGCTTTTTGATTACTAAACTAAAACAGAATCCAGACATATTAACACAGGAAAAATATAAATATTTAGTCACTATATTAAATGATCAGTAAGATTTATTGATAAACAATTAAACTTTTATTTATCAAGAGCATATTAAACTCATCAACAGTGACAGTAAACACATTTATAATGTTACAAAAGAATTATAAAAAAATAATAATAATAATAAAAACAAATATATATATATATATATATTTTTTTTTTTTTTATTATTATTATTTTTTTTATTTATTTTTTTTATGTAATAAATTTAATAAATTGTTTAAGTTGCATGATTTCTATTAAAACTGAGTCCAGACATATTAAAACAGGAAAAGAAATGTGGAATCCAGAAAATTTCAAAAAAAAAAAAAAAGATTTCTTAGGGCTGTATCTGGTTGTTTCTCATGTGACTCAGATGGTGTGTTTCTGTCTAAATGAGGTTATCTCGGCTTATCTTTATGCTGCTAGTCTGACTGCAGGAGACTAGGACCCCTGTATCGCATTCAAACACACACAAAAACCACCAAACGCTCATCTTTCTCTCTCACACACAGAGTTCATAAATCAGTCTGACCCTTTTCCCCATTCCTTAATTTACAGCGCTCGAGGCCGACATCTCGTTTCTTTTCACAATCTCACAATTTATGCACTTGCCACATTCAAACAGCCAGCGGCCCGACAGAGAAACGAACCCTCGACTTAATTCAGAGTGATAAAGCACGGTTCACACGCAGATGCGAGGAAAGGCTTTCAATTATTGATGCAGAAGCCCTGTGTTCACCTTCTGGGCCATAAAACAGGTGAAAAAATCCCCTAGAGGAGGAACATGAGAACGTTTTTTTTTCATTAAATCCCTTGCAACATTTTACTGTTCGTTTTATCTGTATGCACCAAGGGTCTGAGAGTAATGCAATGACAAATAAGCAGAGTTTGACTTTTGACTTTGACATGGAGTTTTGCACCATCGAGAACCACTTTGGCGTGTAATAAAAAGGTGCAAGTAATCAGGATTTGATTTTAAAACAACTGAGATGGCAATTAAAGAGGAGGATGTTTGTAGACGTGTGTACACACAACAAACGACGCTGAGATCACGGAGATTTCTGGAGCTGACAAATGTCTGGGGAGGGCCAGATTCCCAACACAAAAACAGAGAGAGACAGAGAGAGGTCTGAGTAAATGGGGACATTCTTTGAGCCTGAGGTCACCGGCTGGTCCCAATGCCCCCCCTCCACCAAACAGAGAGAGAGAGAGAGAGAGAGAGAGAGAGGAGAAGAAAAGAGAGAAAGAGGGGGAGGGATGGCGAGATTCCTCCAGCCTTTGTCAAAGACTGCGGCCACAGTCAACTACATCTACACTGAAAACACTGGTTATATGCAGCAAACTTTAAGTTAATGTGTGGCAAATGTGTAGCTCTTCACTGGTGTGATGAGCTTGCAGCAAATCTTTGGCACTTTTAGTGCTATTAAACTTATCACTGAACTGAAATTGTTAATTATTTCAATACACTGCAACAAAAAAAATTCAGTATTTTTGTGCACACACACATCTACACGTTCTTAAATCAAGAGTCATTTACAGAAACATTGCATTAAATTTGGTTTTCTTAAAAATGTGTCAAAGTTTTAAAATGAGAAAAATTGTCTTTGAATTAAGGTTAAGATACTTTTCCTTGTTTTAAGCAAAAAGTAGCAAAAATGGTATCAATTGTTCGTAAAATAACACTTAATATCTCAAGTAATTTTGCTAATCAAGTCTTAGATATCTGTGCTTTAAAGCACAATAAAAATACTGAGTAATCTTTTTTTGCACTGTAGTAAATATAAAAACATTAACAAAAAAAGCTTTCAATAGGCCATTTTAACAGACTGTGATGTTCCTATAGTTTTTAAAATTATAAATCTAGTCTTTTTTATATATTTTTTTTCTTAAAAAAAAAAAAGTAAAATAAAACATTTTATAAAATAAAAATGCATTTTTCTTTTTTCTATTTATATCATCATTATATTTTCATTAATGAAATGTATAAAGATTTATGTTTTGTTTTTTTTGCTTTGAATTACAGAAAACTTATTAAACGCGAATAGAGTATCTGGTGTGAACTATTTCAATGTTAAGTAAATGTAAAGACTCGTTTACGTGCATCTGGAGGTCTCGCTGCGCGAATGAAGCATTTATCGCGGCACGGTAGACGTGAATTGACGCGCTAATGACATGAATTGAGCGCCTGCAGCGAAAGGTGCTTTTTCTGCATTTATGCGTTTGACGTGAATTCGCATCTGATGCCCGAGTTGAAAAATGTGAACTTTGGCGTCATTTCGCACCACGTTAACCAATCAGGAGCCTGCTCAGGAGTCACTCATTAAACATGGAGGAACAGCTGATATTGTCAATGAGCAGTACCTAATCAATGTAGTCAAAGTAGTCAATGCTCGGAACTCGGACGCGCTTCAATTTCACTTCAAACTCTTGCTTTTTACACGCGTCTATTTCCGCTCTAGACGTGCGAATGCACTCAAAATGTTAAAGCGGCAAACTAGACGTGAATTTGACACTATTTGCGTTTGTCGTAAACGCAGCATAATACAATGTTTGAGGGAGTGACAGCTGTTCTTTCTCTCTTTTGACCAATGTAATCAATCTCTTGATATTTTTCCTCTTTTGGAAAGACAGAAACCAATCATGGATTTTTCCTTTTGCTATATAGAGCAAATGGAAATGCAAAAATGACATTTGTTGCATTTTCCATGGAAGTTTACCAAACTACGATGTCTTCTGCTTCTGAGAAGCCCGGGGAATGTGAAAAGGCTCGATTGACCACTATTATTTTTTGTCATTTTTCACTCACATGCATCTCTTCTGACATATTCATATGCAAGAAAAAGAACCGCTCCAAACACAAAAAGACTATGATCATCTAGTAGAAAAGGCAGAAATCTCATTTTGTTAAAGCGTTCAGAGGCTGATATGATTTTTTCATTGCAATATGACTGACTGTTAGTACAGTAGAGCACACAGCTGCTGGGGAATGCTGGGTAATCTGTCTCGAGCATAATCAAAGATCCAGAGATGGCAAACACACGAGAGAAACAGAGCGCAGCACTTTAAACAGATTAAACAGAAAATACAGCATGCTCAGCACAATAAAGAATAAACAAACGCATAAAGAAAGATGGAATGATAGCATATCAACAGAATTATAGACCAATCCATGGACTGCCCGACAGAATGATTGATATATAGATAAAATGACAGACAGACAGAACAAACAAACAAACGTAAAACGTAAACAGAAGCAAGCAAATGATAGGTATAAAGAATGAACAACAAATAGAAAAAAAGACAGAACGATAAGTGGACAAAACAAAAAATTAATTGATGTAGCAAATAACAGGTAGACAAAAGAAACGAAAGAAAAATGAGTAGAATGAGCGAGCGAATGATAAATAGACTGAACGAACGAAGAAATTAATGATAGACAAAAGAACCAAAGGAGTGATAGGTAAACAGAATAAACAAACAATAGTTAGAATGAACAAATAAAACGATTGGTAGACAGAAAGAACAAACAATAGACAGAATGAACAAATGATAGTTAGAAAAAGAAAAAAAACAAATGACAAGTAAACAGAATAAACAATAGTTAGACAAAACAAATGAACAAACGATAGACAGAATGAACAAATTAAGAAACAAACGATAGTCAGACAACGAACAAACAAACGTCAAGTAAACAGAATAAACGAACAAACAAATGATACACAGAATGAACAAACAACAATTAAACAGAATAAACACACAATAGTTAAACAGAACGAACAAACAAACGATAGACAGAATAAACAAACAGACAACAAGTAAACAGAATAAACAAACAATAGCTGAAATTAAGAAATAAAATGATAGACAGAATTGACAAATAAAATTATAGTTAGACAGAACGAACAAACAAACGATAGTTAGACAAAACGAACAAACAACAGTTAGAAAGAACAAATGAACAAATCTTAGGTAGATAGAATGATAAAACAAGAAAAGGTAGACAGGACAAACGTCAGGTGGATAGAATATAGTAGAATGTCTAAAGTGGACTATCGATATAAAAGTGTAACCAGACACTGTATCGCTGCTGTTTCATAAGCGCCACCTGCTGTCAGAGAACAAACCTGCATCTCATTCAGCACAGTTTTATTTTGTGCAGATGTTTTATGTAGCATTATTTCTATTCTGTTTATGCTTCAGATTTTAATATTATGCAATCTGAATTTAAATCAGAAACTGCTCATGTATACAGCATCTCTATTTGTATCATGATTAAAATAAAGTGGTTGCAGTTCTAAGATATTTTTGATGACAGAATGGTTTCAGATTTCCTTCTATTGACTGGCTTAGTAACTACCACTTTGAAGCTTCAAAAACATCATAAAGAGTTCAGAAAACTAATCCATATTAATCAATTGGTTTAGTCCAAAAAGAATTAATTAACTTAACAATCGATCGACCCTCTTCAGAAAGTTTTAACTAAACCTCTCGATAAATATGGATTCATTTTCTGACCTCTTTATAAATCTTTTGAAGTGGTAGTTACAAAGGCAGTCAATGGAAGGAAACCTGACAGCATTCTGTCATCAAACAGATATTTATTTGTTTTCCGAAGATGAACGAAAGTCTTTCGGGTTTGGAACGACATGAGGGTGAGTTATTAATGACAGAATTTTCATTTTGGGGTGAATTAACCCTTTAATTTCTAGACCTGCAGACAGTTTTTAAAAAAGACAAACAGATGGATAGAATGAATTAATGACGGAGTAAACAATAGACCTAGACCTAATTATGGATCTAATGATCCAATCTAAAAACAAATAATTTTTTTGTGCATTGAGAACAACGCCTATGTGTCTTTATTGCTCCTTTCCTGAAGCTGAGAACACACACACACACACAAACACACACACACACACACACACACAAACACACACACACACACACACACACACACACACAAACACACACACACAAACACACATACACACTCCTGTCCACATCAAGAGAACAAGTAGGTCTTTATCATCTGCAGGTGGCTTCGCCCCAGTGCATCATGGGATGCTGGAGGTGATGAGTCACTCAAAGGGTGTATGTACATGTTCGGGAATTCACATCCAGACTGTAGTCAGTGTGTGTGTGTGTGTGTGTTACTGTAAAGAGGGGAATTTTAGTCTGTGGTTCAGAGCATGTGCAGGCCTGCTGGTCACACACATGCTCTTCTGCCCTTTCTCTCTCTCTCGCTCTCTCTCTCTATATATATATATATATACTGTTGGTTTCATCTTTTCTTCTCTTTCACCCCATGTTAATGTATATTTTATGTGCTTCACAGGTAACACAAACAACTGCACTGAGTCTGACAGCAAGGCATATGAAAATAGC
Organism: Carassius auratus; assembly: GCF_003368295.1. Lineage (NCBI taxonomy): Eukaryota > Metazoa > Chordata > Actinopteri > Cypriniformes > Cyprinidae > Carassius > Carassius auratus. Next base: position 1,382,040 of record NC_039260.1, on the reverse strand, counting down.
GACAAATAAACTGTTGAGTAAATCTTGTTGGTTCAAATATGTCACATTTTATCAATTACATACTGATGATATTACTAAATTAAGTATTAAGTTTAGAAGTATTTTTATGGATTTAAAAAAAGTGTTTTTTTATGGAATTTTCATCTCACGGTTCTGGCGATTTCCCCCTCACAGTTGTGAAATATTAATGCAAATAAATAATTAAATATAAATAAATCAGTTTTTTAACCAAGTTTTCATAGTTTTAACACTGACAGACTAAATATTTACAAATTTATTTGGCTTGCTTTCAGTATTCTAAATAAATAGATGAATAAAAAATGTAATTAATTAAAATAATTATTTTCAAACTGAAATTAGATTGTAAAATCATGTCAAAAATTGTCATTAGCACATGGTTGTGTAATGTGCAAACTATTTTTTGGGTTGAACTCAATCTAAAAATAACTAGGTCATGACATATACCATTATTATGACATAGGAATGACAGATTTCTCAAAAAAAATAAGGTTAAGAAAACATCCCTCACTGAGCTGTTTTTTTAAAGCCTCATTCTCAAACCTTTAAAGCAACACATGGTTTATGCTCCATCTACTTCACTCTTAAAACATTACAGCAGCTCATGATTGCACTGAAGTACTTTAAGATCAACCACAGCAGCTTATTCATCACAGATAATCCAAACATCAACAAACACACTCGAACGTCACGATAAAGAGCTCCTGTGAACTTCAGAAACCCATTATGCCCTTAAAGAGGCTTCCAGTTCCTCCCAGACCGCATCCGGTTTACTGGCCCGCTTTCTTTCGCCAAACAATACGTTTACAGCAAACGGCTAGCATTACGTGTAAATTATCTGCAGTGGCTGTAAAGCGTGAGGAAACAGTATCTGAGCGGAGGGGAAGAGAGAATGAAAGAGAGAAAGCTGAACAGCAGTTGTGTTCTACAGTACTGCCGTGATTTCTCTCTGTCTCGCTTACAGAGAAAACAGGAGAACCGAGGACACACACACACACACACACACACAGTGCTCCCATGGACAGAAACACTGATCAGGACAAACATGACACCCTCAAACACATTCATAAACATGCTTTTCTACAGGAGTGAGTCTATACATGTGGCACGTGATCTTTGCTATTAAACAAACCACAACAAAACTTCCACACAATTCTCATTAAATGCACAAATCTCTCATTTTAGATGCATAAGTCTCATTAATTGAATGCACATTTCTCTTATTTTAGATGCACAAGTCTAAATAAATGTATAGTTCTCCAATTGTAGATGCAAAATTCTCATTAAATGCACAAATCTCTCATTTTAGATGAAATGTATTAATTTTATTTAATGCATAATTCTCTAATTTTAAATGCATAATTCTTATTAAATGCACTTTTTTTCAGATGCACAAGTCTAAATAAATGCATAACTCTCCCGTTTTAGATGCATAATTCTCATTGCATGCACAATTATCTCATTTTAGAGGCAATTTATTTATTTTTTTAAATGCACAATTCGCTAATTTTAGTTGCATAAGTTTAAATAAATTCATAACTCTCCCATTTTAGATGCACGATTCTCATTGAATGCACAATTCTTCAATTTTAGATACATAACTCTGAATTTTGATGCATAGTTCACATTAGATGCATCATTTCCATTACATGCAAAGTTCTCTCATTTTAGTTGCATAAGTTTAAATAAATGCACAATTCTCTCATTTTAGATGCATAATTCTCATTACATGCAAATTCCTCACATTTTAGGTCCTCAACTCTCATTTCAGATGCATAGTCCACATTAGATGCATAATTCTCATCCTCACATTTTATTAGATGCATAATTCTCAATAAATGCACAATTCTCAAATTTAATTTGCATAAGTCTAAATAAATGCATATATCTCCAATCTTAGTTGCACAATTCTCATTAAATGCACAATTCTCCCATTTTACATGCATAATTCTAATTAAATGAATAATTCTACTTAGAAATAATAAATATAATATTTGATAAAAAAAATTATTTGTACACTCAGTGCTGGACCAAAAGGCCAGCATGCTTTAGACATCAAATACACAACAGTGCATTGGTGTCAGCAGACGTCCATCTAGTCTTTTGCTCCAGCAGCGACTGTACAAATCATGAACATATTTCTTAACATTTAAGTAGAATTATGCCTCTACAATGGGACATTTATGCATTTTGTGTGTGTGTGTGTGTGTCACTCACCGCAGGAGCAGCAGGTGAAGCAGTTTGTATGATACAGGTTCCCCATCGCCTGACACGCTTGACTCGCTCCATACACACCTTTACCACACTTCACACAGATACCTGGAAGAGACAGACACACAGACAGCTGTCAGGATCACAGACAGATGTGTTCTGTGAGGAGGAATCATAGACTGTAAGAAAAGATGGACTTCCTCTCGCTATAGAAAAGTGAAGCCAAAACATTCTCAGTACAGCCGTTAAATGTAATGTGATGTAAATATAAGGGCGTTGGAACTACGCATGTGCATTGGCTAGTCTAGCCTGAAAAATAAGCTTTTTAAATGATACTTGAGCATAAGAATCATAGATTTAATGATTCCCCCATTGATTAAGACATGATTTGGTCTTGTTTGAGCTAGCTGTAAATGTGTTGTAAATATGGCTTTCCTTGAAAGGGACTTTGGTTATATATATCTGCTAGCGTTGACATTGGGTCTGTGGCATATAAAAGTGTCCCTTGTAAATAAAATATTAAATTAAAAGGGTTTACAACATATTTTCAAGTTCTTAGAAATGTACTCTTTGTATTCATACTGGTTTTTATAAAAATCTTTATACAATTTTGTTTTTTATAAAAATCTTTATACATTTTTTTCTTTATACAAATTTAAGAAAAATGCTGTTTAACCAAGCAAAAAATATTTAAATATTTTTCTTATGCTTTGAGTATGTGAAAGTACATATATATATATTAATAAAAAATTACTTATATATATATATATATATATATATATATAATTTCCAAAATAAAAACCCTACCATGAGAGTCACTTCATAAGCATTTTACCATTTGATTTGAGTAAAACTAGCATCATATCATATACATACACAGGAATATAAAGGTATTCACGGCAACCAGTCAAAATAAAAGTTTGGTTTAACTTGAAGATACTGTGCCAGAAATATATCACTATTAGTACTGCGACTAAAATTATTCAACTTTAATTTAATTTAAGAATAATCACATAATAAATAAAAAATCTAATGGAATTAATGTTTTATTCTCTTTCATTTGATAACCGGAAAATTTAAAATCCATAACACAGAATTTCTAAAAAAAAAAAAAAAGAAAAATCACAAAACTATTTTAAGAATAAATTTGAATAAATTAAGTTGTTGTATAGATTCAATTAATTAGACTTGCTAAAACAGAATTTGGTAATTATAAAACATTGAGAGAAAAATCACAGTGCCCTATCATAGTGATTAGTTGATTTGAAGTTCAAAAGTTCATCAGTCAGTCTTGTTATAGATCAAGTGCTCGGCATCATGGGAGAGTGAGTCAGCAGCACTAATGCCTCACGCACATGTCGTCCTCCGCAGGGGTCACATTCCTCACCGCGGCCACGGTCAACACCTAGAGATGGTCAGACAGGACACAACATCACCCCAGAGACGGCCTTGAACGACGGCGAACACGACACATCGCTCATCAATCTCCCAACAGTGTGTTTTAAATCTCACAGCGGATGTAATTCAGCACTCGGTGATTTAAGAAAAACTCGTTTAAAACCCCAATTAACATAAAACCAGTTTGTGCATGTGATAACAGGCTCTAGAACAGAAACACTCATCAGATAAGCTCTCGGTGACTTCACGGTTAACTCATTGAGATAATTATAGAGTCGTCGAGAGGGAATTTCATGTACCAGAATCCAGCACTTCTGATCTAATCGTGTTTGTCCCGTCAGGGGCTGGATTTATCTACATCGGTGTGGTGTATAAACCTCCACAACTGCACACCAAATCAGACACTAGACACCCCAGAGAACCAGAGACAGCAAAAATAGGGTTAATCGAATATTGCACAAAAAAAAATCTGGATTATTTTGGTTGATACTGAGATCATGATTACTTTGGAAACAGTATGCATTTATTGAACTTTTAGGCCTAAAGCTTGTTTTTTAACTAATTAATTTCCCTGAACTTTCCAGAAAAACTGAAAATAAATAAAATAATTTATGGAAAAAAAGTAAAATTTTTTATAAAAATATAAATAAAAATAATATAATAATATTTTAAATATGAACTACATATAAAAATACAATAATAATCATATAATAAAAAAACGAAAAATGTTTTATGTAATTTTTTATAATTTTAATAATTTAAAAAAAAAATTTAATTGAATATAATAATACAAAACAAAAATAAAAGTATAAATAATTCTGATATAAGATCATAAATAATATAAACTATATAAACAAAAATAATAACAAATAATACACAAAGTAATATAAAATATAAATAATAAATAAACTCCATCAAAATAGGTTAAGATGAGTTTTGTTGTTGTTGTGGTGCTCCGCTGTAAAGAAAAGGCTGTGCTGAATTTAGAACACAAAACAAAACAAGAGCATCACTGTGGCACTTTTTTTTAAAGTAATTGAATATAAACTATGATTAATCATTAATCGTTAATATTAACAGCACTAGTCTTTCAACAGTGTCATTGTTTTCCGTTCAGTTGTTCTGTAGGTTAGTCTATCAGCTGTAACCACGTCTTATCATTGTCCATCTTGTTTTTTATTAGCAGCATTTATTATCAGTTTTTCAATAGCTGGATAAACAATTAGACTACCTGACAATAGCTCCAGCAAGACTGCGTGAGATGCAAAATAACTAAACTTACATATAAAGGACTGGGTTCTATAGAACATTCCTTTTTGTTGTGAAATGGCGAAATCTCAACCGTTAATGCCACACTTACTTACTCACCTCGGCAGCTGAAAAACAAGTTTCCAGGTGAGTGTTAGCAAGAACTAATCGAGCGGTGACTAATTAACACGTTCATCTGACTGTAACACAGTCTGTTAATCCTCATTATAGAGCGGCTCAGGTTTCGGTCTCAAACATCTTCCTTGGCCGACCAAACCAGGGTTACTTTAGTGCAACTGAGATACTTTTATAAGTAATATTAATATTTTAAATTAGATTAAAAATTTTCATATTTAATTTCAATTTAGGTGTGTGTTTTTGAAAAGTTTTTTTTTTCTGACAAAGCCTGGAAAAAATGCACTGCATGTAGAAATGAATGTGCATCTCATGTCCCTAAAAAACCATTACATGACCTGTTTATATTTATAAATGAATTTGAATGATAAACACCCTAACAAAAATTAACCATGGTTTTATTAAAAAAGTAAAAAAGTATGAACCATGTTTTTGTTTTTTGTTTTTTACATACCATGGTTATCAAAACCATGTTTAATTTTCATGAGAGCAGTATTAAAATAAATGAATGAATGCACCTAATTTGCCTTAAACAAATGTTACAATGTTAGACATTTACACTACTCTCTTAAAAATAAAGATGCTGCACGATGAAGAACCTTTTTTGTCTAAATGGTTCCATAAAGAACCTTTAACATCTGAAGAACCTTTCTGTTTCTCAAAAGATTCTTTGTAGCGAAAGGTTCGTCAGATTCTAAAAAGGTAAGAAAGAGACGGTTCTTAAACAACCTTTGAGTGAAAGGTCAATTGTATTGCAGTATTCAAACAATAAATACCGTTTTGGCATTCGAAGGTAAGTTAATTAAAGAAAGAGTACAACTTTACAATCCTCAATCAGTGTTATTCGGCCACACAAAGACGTTAATGTAACAAACAATTCATGTAACATCACATTTATCTCAGAAAACATATTCAGTGAGCATAAGCTTGATAGTCAGCCAGAAAAATAAACTGCAGAAAAGAGCATTTAGCTAAATATATGCACCGTAAAACACATTCATTATTATTTTTTACTGTTCTTTACTGTTTTATGTTTGAATAAATCCATCCAAGTTTTTACGATTGCCACCATTTAAATGTTTCTACTTCTACTAAAAACTAAATAATCGTAACTTAATTATTAATGTAATGTAATTTAAGCAGTATAGCACAAATCAGTTCACAACTCCTATGTATATTATACTGCATTAGTTAAAGATTTTATTTTTTTTTGCATGAACTGCACTCGATATATATCCAAAATAATCAATACTGAATCAGTAATCGAATCGCAAACTTGTGAGTGAGAATCAAATTGAATTGTGAATTCAAGCCCTAATTAAAACGACATTAAGTACATATCTGTGCACAGTTATCGTCCGAATATCTCTGAAAATGTGCAGTTTTGAGAAATCAACCTGCAGATGCTCACTTTAACAGGCATTTACTGAGCACGTTGAAAAATATAGATAACTGGAAGAATGGATAAAGGTGTATTGTGAACAGCAGCGAGAGATGCACATGTAATGTTGTCGGCATCCTCCAGACGAACTCCCCTGACCTGATACACACTGGTACCACTTCCTCTGTACACACCGTGAACCACAAATCCTGATAACGGCTCACTCAGTCTGCTCCAGAAACAAGCTTTATTTCACACAAGGCTAAAGATTGGTTGAGTTTGGACGAGGGCTGGTCGGGCGGGTGATTTTTCAGATTGATGGATTCATTTAAGTGTAATGTTTTGTGTGCACAAGACGCTGCAAATGATGCAAGATGTGAGTGCATCAGTCAAAACACATCTATCAAGTACATTAAGTACATTAAAACCTGTAATAAATACTCCTGTATGTTTGATATTTCATGTTTACGTGATGCTGACAGGCAGAAAGATGCTTTAACTGTTAAATATCTTTAGTAATTTATTTTATACATGTTGTCGTTGTTTATTACTTTTTTCTCTTTGATGTTTGTTTTTCACTTTACTTTTCACTTGTTTACTGTACAGATTTGATGTTTGTTTTTTTTATGTTGAAACTGACTTTTGATGTAATTTCTGATTATGTTAAGCACTTTAAACTGCATTTTAATGTTGATAGTTGCTATATAAAGTTTATTATTATTATTATTATTAATAGCTTAATACTGGGGTTAGTCATTTTTTAATTTTTAATGGCCTCAACTTTTGACATCTAAAACTGAATCTCTACGTTTTGGCTAAGAAATATTCAGCATTTTTCTTAATTCATATTATTTCTGATTATATAAGATGTGTGAGTTTGTACAATCGTTATATGTTATTATCTTACGCATCTTTCCTGCATTTGCTTTATATTTATATAATGTTAACCACTTCATCTATGGTCAAATTTCTTTAACCAGATGCACATTTTTAATCAAGAAAATGTGACTTACATCACATATTTTTTTAAGTTAGGCCTAAGCATAAAAAAGAAACCAAATTACAGATTTAACTGACTAAATCAAAATGATGCAATGCTAGACTTCTGACCAAAAAATAAATAAAAAATTATCTGAACAGAAACACCGGCGAGCAAAGTCTCATTCTGTGTTTATTTTAAACCAGATCCTGAATCCCGAGTGTCTGTGTGGATGCACGAAAGGTCAGAGGTCAGCTGATTCAGCACTAAAGCAGGCAAATAACACAGCTCTTCAGAGCGATAAAAGAAAGGTGTTCGATTCTGCCCTAACTCTGAGAAACCCAAATGTAAGCAAAGCTACTTTTGGACGTTTCTGTGTCCTGTGCGTGTTTGTGTGCACATGTGCGGCCTGAGATGATTGTTATTCTAAGCAGGTGATCAGTGTTGACCCCCAGCAGCTGTGTCTGGCTGCAGAGACAAACGCTGCGTGCCAAGAGTCTGGTGCTGAAGCGCCACCCCACCGACAGCCTAATCGCTCACCAGAATCAACGCAAATTCAAACAGTCCTGCATTATTTGGGATTACATTTAAATGCAAAGCCAAAAAAATGCAGTCTTTTAAAATAAAACAATTAAGACCCAAAATTCAGAACCAATCAAGCTTATTCTGTCGGGCTGAAAAATTTAAGTGAGCACTTTGAAGGGTGCATGAAGTGCACATTCAGTTAAACATACAGAAGGTTATTCATGTTTTTTTTTTTAAAGATGTCTTTTATGCTCATCAAGGCTAGATTTATTTGATCAAAAATACAGGAAAAAAACAGAATATATGTTTAAATGTAATTTTTCAGCTTCGTTACTCCAGTGTCACATGATCTTTAAGAAATACTGACTCTTAAAACCGTAGTGTATATTGTTACAAAAGACTTCTATTTGCAGAAGATGAACAGCAGTGTAAATCAATGCAACTTTGTTTTTAATATATACCAACTCTAAAAACCTAGCATAAAAAACAATAAAACTTGTGTCGTCACAGATACTCAAGTCACCCCAAATTAATGTTTTGCTTTAATTTACCATATATATTTGGCTTTTGGCTGTGAAACACAGAATGCAATGCTTGCCAATGTTGTTTTACATAAGAAAAGCATGCAATGGGCATTTGAGCTAAACATAGAGCAAAGTCATATATTTCCTTTTTATTGCGAATACAGGGGACAGATTTTTCATTTTTAGTTGAATGAACCCTTTAAAAGCACAGAAAGACAAATCACGAATAACCTGCAAGATTGATTTTTGAGATTTGAGAAGGTTTGTTCTTTTGCAGGGTTCGGCATCCAGTAAAAAAACATCACCTGCTCCTCAGAGGCAAAAACACACTCATACCTCCATCTCTAGACTTTCTGCAACTACACCAGTGCAAATGTGTTTACAGGCAGCAGCAGAAACAAATCCCAGTTGCACGAAGACACAAACAACGAGACAAAAGAGACAGACCTAAAGCTTGTGTTACTTGAAAAGATGAATACTGTGCTGTTCACTAAGCAAGCGTCACAGTTACTATTGCTCATACCAAGGTTTAATGATCTGAACAAACCCCACACGGAGGATTCCTCAAAAAAACATGTAGGTAAAATTCTGCCAACTCAAGTCAAATGGGAGTTTTAAAAGGATAGTTCTCTCAAAAATTAAAAATTTCAAAGCTGAATGATTTTCTTTACTGTACTCAACACAAAAGAAGATATTCTGAAGAATGTTGAAAAACAAAACTGTTGACGGTAGCCATATTTTTTTTTCTCATACTATGAAAGTCAAAGGCTACCGGCAGCTGTTTAGTCCATTCTTCAAAACATTTACTTTGTGTTGAACAGCCGAAATAAACTCATTCAGCTTTGGAATGACATGAGGGTGAGTAAGTAATGACTTTAAGGTTTAAAGAGATTTTAAGACATTTGATCTTCTCCGTTGTTGTATTTTCCTCCACTAAACCAACACTAGTCCAGCCAAATCACAAATTCGGACTTCCCTAAGAAAAAAAACACAGGCTCGCATGCCTCTAAAGAACATTTCTGTTGACGTCCGAGCCTTGGAAAGACACTGGCAGGAAGCGGCGTTCAAACCGGGAGACAAAGTATGTACTCTCTGAAGACTTGCCTTTTTCCGTCCAGGTCCGGGCCAGAAACAAGCCTCTAAGAGCCCTGTTTGTCTGTCTGCTCTCCGACTACAATGTCCTTTTTGGGCTGTGCCAGTTTGGATGCCAGCAGCCTTAATTGTGATTGGTCTACCGCTGCGGCCCCGGGGTGACCAGAACCAATCAGCTGGTTACGAAGCAAAACGAGCCAGTTACCACAAGCCAAAGTTTGTGGTCGTTGGCACCAAGCTGCACACTTAAACCCTGTGAGTTGGGTGCAAACCTTGTGTTTTATCAAAACAACACACTCAACAAACAAACAAACAAACACAAACAGACTCATTTCAACAAAATCCACCCATATTTAGGAATAAATTATTAGGTTTTAAGGGTGATGAATGGGTTAAATCTATATTTATTGGACAGTAATGTTGATCCGGGATTAACAAAAGATGTTGATCAGATATTACCTACTGATTAGCTATTACCTTGTGTGTCCGTTGTTAAGTTATTATCCTATGGAACTTAATTTGGGAGAAATACCCATAAAAGCAAATCATCGTCTCAGAGCCATTAAGCCTCCTTTTTAAGAATTAAAACTGCATGATGTGAAGAATGAAATGACATTGACTTAAGTCTATAGGACGTTGCAGCATGCCTTGTGAGATGATCCAGATTTTGGGAATTTGACGTCTGTTGCATGATGCCTTCGGGCGAAAAAGTCTGAATGAATGATGATTTAACCAGCTCAAAGATAAATAATGATAATGTGATTAAAGCAGTGCTCAAAGTATAAACCCTCTTGTCTGGAAAAGACACTGAATCATTGACAAAACATGATTTACACCTGTTTTCCCACACCCTAATGATACTTTAATAAGTTCAGCACAAAGGCTGCTCTGTGCTGCTGGCTCCAGTAAATGGGGTTTGAGAAGTGCTGTCAAGTAATTAACCGTTATTTATATATATATACACATGCATGAATGCATTTAATTAAAAAAAATGTTTATATATTACATTTTTGTATAATATAAATGATATGAATATTAATATATACATGCAAATATTTTCTAAATATATACTGTATGTGTGTATATACTGTAAACAAAAACTTTTTGGATGAGATTAATTGCGATTAATCGTTTGACAGGACTAGGTTTGAGCGTGTCCACCAAACCATTCTGGAAATGTTTATACAAAACCAAGTTCTATGTCTACGCAAAAGGCACAAAGGAAAAATGAAAGGGTATGTTCTTATCTGTCCAGAACTGTAATATGCACTAAACTAATTAGAAGTAAATTAAGATCCTGCATTATCTACTCACCAAAATATTCCTTTTTCATGTGCATCTCGAGCTCCTTCTCCAGCTCCAGGGTGAGGGCCTCCAGGCGCCGCTCCGCCGGACTTGGGCCGCTGTCCCGGGATGGAGTGACCTGGTAAGGCAGCTTTAAGCGCTGTCCCCCGGTGCACATCTTCCCGTAGCTGAACGCGATGTTGACGTCTGAATTCTGCTGCTGAGGCTCGGGAAACGCTTGGAGGTGGACGCGGTTGTTGTGGAGGCCGTTTGGCTCCGTGAAGTCCTGCAGCAGCAGCGCGTCCTCCGGCAGACCGGGTCCCAGCATGGAGTGCTGGAGCTCGGGATACGCGCTCATAGAGCTCCGCGAACTCCTGGAGCTGTGGCTGGAGATGCTCGAGCGGGGACTGACCACGCAGTTCGCGGGTCGTGCTTCCTGACAGCAGATGCTGGACCGGGGGCTGGTCACAGGGACGCCGTGCACCGCGCCGCTCTCCGGCTCGTGGTTCCCCGCGGGCGAGTAGCTGGAGCGCGGGCTCGTGGTGCTCGATCTGGGGCTGATGTGCCGCTGGTCGTAGCCCATGCTGATGCCGCTGGTTCGGTTGCTGCTCGGTTTGCTCCCGCAGTCGTAGCTGTTGAGGCTGGTTCTGGGGCTGGAGTGTTTGCTGGTGTCGCTGGCCGTGCTGGCGTAACTCGACCGAGGGCTGATCACGCCGTTCCCCTCGCAGTACTTCTCTTGTCCCGGTGACACCAGGCTGGACCGCGGGCTGCTGATGCTCGACCTCGGGCTGGTGTGTTTGCTCTGGTCTTGCGACGAGTGAGACGAAGCCAGACTGGAGCGTGGGCTCGAGGCCATGCATAAGCTGTTGCTCCTCACCTGCTTCCCGAGAACGAGCGCGTCGTAGGCGCATCCAGCGCTGTACCGGTGCGCCTGCACCTCCGCGTGCGTGTATCTCCGGAGACGCTCCGACGCGCCGCTGTAACACGGCAAGGCGACTTCAGATTTGGTGCAGTACGCGTCGGGATCGGGATAAACCGCGTCCCTTTGCGGAGAACAGAAATCCAGAGGCACTGAGGCTCGGTTCCCGTTGACGGAACGCACGGGTGCCGCGCAGTAGACTTTGTTCCCGGAGGAGCTGCCATTCATTCGTTTAGTTTTCGCTGTATCGGGGTTCGGTTCCCCGTACATCCCGTCTTGATAAACGTCAAATATGGAGAGGTTTTCCATCAGTTTGCTCGCCGGATCCTCGTCATATCCATCCATGTCGGGGGAGCGCGCGGAGCACTAACGTTAGTCAACTACAACACAAACAGCATTTTACGCGGAAAAACGCCGCCTCGGGCGAGCCATCGTTGCCTGTTCGCGATTACTTAGTCCTTCGCCGTCATTCCGTCACGATGCACGCTCCCCGCATGTCGTTTTGTGGCGATACGGTCGTCGTGACAAAGTTTCCACTCAAGAGAACGTTTGTCAATTTCAGGTTTTTTTTTTTTGTAAAGTTGAAAGGTCTTTACAGTCAATGGCGCGCTTCGCGGAGGAATTTTTCTCGTTTTGATTTTCCGTAAATGTTCATGCGAACTCCTTTCCAGCTATTTCAGCTGTCTCAAAATTCTCCGCATATGATTTAGCATCAACATGAGAGATGCTGAACGCGTAGACGGACAGTAATGCGTGTATCCAACGATTCATCCGGGACTCGTTTGTGTGAGAGGAATGCGCGGAGGGAGACGGGCTGCGCTGCGGCGCTCTGGAATGTGGTTAATGCCGGAGCGAAACAATGATAGAGAGAGAGCAACTCAGCAAGGGGGAGCAGAATCCTGAAAAAAAGTCCTTTGGAGAGTCTATGTGTGTCCACTTTCATCCTGCGGGACAGATTAAAGATTTAACCACATAGACAAGCCCACAGAAAATAATTAAAAAGTACACTGAACATCTCTAAAAAAAAAAAACTTTAAAGCAATCCTTTATATGCAACTGAATTGTTTGTATTCTTAGGTGACTAAAATGAGTACTAAATAAATACTCTTGTTCAAGTCCATATACTGTTTGTAAAATCTACCTGTCTTGTGTTTCCCAGGTAACTTGTTCTCTAAAAAAGTATATATGTATATCATATGGTGAGGTACACATGAGGAATGGATGAACTTGAGAAATGTTTTGATATTTTGTCTATGCAATATAATTCATAACCTGCATTTCAATACATTCATACCATGTATTTTTATACATATCATATAATATTCACACACTCTAAACTGAAAATCTGGAATAGATATTCATGTACGGCTGAAAATAAAAAGAAATTTTCAAGATTTTGGATGTTTTAGGATAGCTCAAACAGTTTAACATGACACTAGCAATGCCAAGGTCATGGGTTAAATTCCAAGAAAGCATGAATTGATAAAATGTATGCAATGTATTAATTATAAAAATGCATTGATGTAATTTAAAGCAAAGGCATAATTAATAAGTGCACTGTTTCTATGTCACTAATGTAAGTAAATAAGTGACAATGATGATCTTGTTACTCTTTGTACAGACAGACAGATTTTTCTGCCTCCACTGAAACTCAAGATGCTCTTCAGATCATCTCACATCATGCTGGAGAACACGATCATCAGGTTTTGTGAAATTCCTGTAATTTTTTCAAATTGCATTTTGCATTAATTTGTTACACTGATAATAAATTGTACTGAAGAAAAATAAAACATATTACATACAGCAAATACAGTCTTTCTGGTGACCATTCTTTTTCAACAGAAAAGACATCATTTTATTGTTTTGAAGAAGCATTTTAATATTGTCAGTAGTTTAAAATCCACAAAAATATGTTCACCCCGAACTCTCTAAGGAAGCATTTCACATCAATATACATATGAACATATATGTTTTAAAAATAAACAAACAGGTCAATATAAACCTCACTTAAAGCACAGAACTGAAATTAACAACCAGAAAGCAGGAAAGCACCACTGCTGCAAATGCGACCACCAAAACAACATCTAAAATTAGTTTCTTAACTGATGACTGGCTGCTCTTCTTCCCATGACCTCTGCCTCGAAACCATTGCACAACATCGTCCAGGTCATACAGTTTAGGCTCGTGTCCCAGCTCTTCTCGTGCATTACACATACTGAAATAGTGTGTGATGCCCATCTTGTGCAAAGTGTTGGGAATGAGACCCTCTACCAGATGACTTGATGTGAGAGACGGCAGGAGATGGACTTTTTCACTGGAGGAAGTGTTATTTTGGATTGTGGACAATAGTTTAAAGTTATAATATCTTAATGATGGATTTGTTTTTAGATTTTATCTGATGGACTGGAGTGCTGTGGATTACTTGTGGATTATTGAGACTCTCATTCTGACGGCACCCATTCACTGCAGAACATCCATTGCTGAGACACTGATGCAATGCTACATTTCTCCAAATCTGATGAAGAAACAAAAAAGCAGTATATAAGTAAACATGGCTTGACATAAAAAACATGTAGAAATTTATAATGTTATTACATATTCATTATACCACTTAAAAGTTGAGAACCATAGTATGGGCTTTCAGCCCTGTTCCTTGAGGCCAAAATATGGATCAGATGAACTCATCAGTTTGTCATAAAATACTGCAAGAGCCAAAAACGGTTGTGTCAGATAAGACATCCAAAATATTTTTTAGAAAGTTAAGTAAAGTAGTTTTGAGGGTCTCCAGGAACAGAGTTGGGAACTACTGTTCTATAATATAGTATTATAGTGCCATCTAGTGGTTTGTGTAGATAACTAAAAAAAAATAAAAAATTAAAAAAGATTGAGATCTTTTGACTTCCATTGTGTTAAAGAAGCAGGGAGAGTGGAATCAACAAAAAGTACACACACACACACACACACACACACACACACACACACACACACACATATATATATATATATTCGTTCATGCATTATGTGTGTGTGTGTGTGTGTGTGTGTGTGTCTCTCTCTCTCTCTCTCTCTCTCTCTGTGTGTGTGTATCTAATACTATCTCGCTCTATTCTTTTTCTATTCTATCAGTTTTCTTTTTATTTATTATATTATTTAAAAGCCCTTGCTATGTGTAATGTGTTAACCTAACTGAGACTTGTTATAGCACTTATATAGCATTGCTCTTTTTGTTGTTTTTGATTGCTTCCACTGTCCTCATTTGTAAGTCGCTTTGTATAAAAGCGTCTGCTAAATGAATAAATGTAAATGTAAATGTAAATGAGTCGACTTCTCTAATAATAGGAAACGTGTGAATGGGCGGGATTACATAATAATACAATTTCATTGGATAAGAGTGAGCTATGCCTCGCCGTTATTGGCTGAAACGGAACTCTGTCCGATGTCCATTAGTAAAGCACATTTTCAGTATATCAAATACAATTAATTCTATTCTATTCTATTCTATTCTATTCTATTCTATTCTATCCATGCTGTTAATATTTAAGTCAGCAAAGGAGACGTTCAGCACGGTTCAGCACTGTTGTTAGAGCGTCTGCAGACAAGGGGCGTGGTCGAGAGCGTAGTGGGCGTGATCGACGTCACGGGGGCGTGTCGAGGCGGGTACGCGCGCGCCGAGAGTATGTCCAACGGCGTAGTTTCTACTATGTATTTGACAGGCTCACGTTAACGCCTCTCCGCGCGTCTCATATCCCGGGGAAACAATTTCCGTTAGACCGTGATCTACTCTTTGACAGTTTGGATCTATTTGTGTCATCCGGTCGTTCGTTTCGACGCAGTTTGGCATCCTGGCACGAAACATGAACATGGCCGCGCTTCTCCCGGAGGTTCGAGGACTTCAGACGGATGAGGTAATTATTTCAGCTGTCATATCAGTCATAAATTCTGCTATATTGCATAAACAGCAGTTGGGTGGGAGTCTACAGCTCTTGTGTGATATAATTTGTCTCTGGTGATACTGTCTCGGTGGGTTATTGTAGGATGGTCTGCCCCACTTTATGTTATGATAACTGTACGTTAATTTTGTTATTTTGTCTCTAATTGTGGCACATAACTGACCCACCACCGTATTTTCTTGCGATTGAAAAAACATTGATTTAAAAAAAAAAAAAATTCGATAAAATCAATTTATTTAATTCTCATTATTGTCTTGTGACTCAAATGAAGTATTGCGCAACATCTACTGTATCCAAGTAACTGTATCTCGTGAGGGCTTACGTGACGTCACACCGCATGACATCACACGTTCATTACATGTGTTTTTGATCACACGCGGTGGCATATATTATTTATTTATATTTCTTGTTTGTAGCTCTTTCTTGAGTGTTGCTATCATATTTGACACTCTTTTTTTTATAGATATAATCAATAAACATGTCTTGAAGACATCTGGTTATGTTTGTTACCATCTATATGGTCACTTAAAAGCACACTAAATAAACTCCTAAACAGATTAATTTAATTGGTCAAAATGTGTATTAATGCGGGATGATGTAATCAATATTTTGGTCTATTTTCTTGAAAGCAGTAGTATGCCAATGAAAATAGAGCAGAATTATCGATTACATTATCCTTGATGTTTATTTCTTGTGTATGTGGCTTACTGAATATTTTTGCTTTCTTTTCAGGATGAATCCAGAATCTTAAGGTTGAAAGTCATTGCTGGAATTGGGTTGGCCAAGAAAGACATTTTGGGTGCCAGGTCAGCATATCCGATATTATACAATGAAAAGGACACTATCACATAAATGATGACCAAAATAATGCGGATTAATCGTCCAAAACTGTTGGCATTTGACGGTAAAGCTGACTGGTCCTTAATATACAAACTGGCTTTTCAAAACATAAATATTATTAATACTTAGCAATCTTGTGCATTATATAATATGTAAATCAGCATTAAATTGCATTTTAAATATCAGCCGTTGAAAAGCCCATATCAGTTGATGACTAATTATAATCAATAATAATGTGTTTTCTTTAAAAGCTCAGCTCACTTCTTGTATAGTACACAGGGTTTTTTTCTATTGACATCATGCAACTCTCACTCATTGTCACATTTTGGGTGGATCAGTATAAAGTCAGGTAATTAATTGGATTTCAGTCGTCATGATGTTTATAACTCCTCCGTTTTAGCTGAATCTTCTTTGAAGAATAACTACAAGCGACGAATGCCACTAATAAAGTCAGCATGAATTGCATAAATTGTTTACTATCTTAATATGCAATTTCTGGTGTTATTATGCATTTTTGTTCAGCAAATGCTATGGAAAGGCCACTTTCATCATCAGTCTGTTCCAGGTGGGGAAAATCATGTCCCACATTAAATTTAGTTTTTTTCTCGTTTAGTATCCTGTTTCACATTACAGAACTAAAATGTGTGTTTTTTTTATAAATTGATTCAGCTTAACAGTCATTAAGTAGATCTAGGTTTGCTTTGGTTTGTAATTGCATTGCAGTTTTTTGCCAAAGGTATTTACAAGCAGCCACATGCTTATAATTCATATTATGCATTGCTTGCATTGAACTTTAGGTTGATAGAAATGTCCTGGTTGACTTTAGTCAGGGAGGTACAGTAGATGGCAGTGTTAGCAGATGTCCCGGGCGTCCTTGAGGATACAGATAGATCGGCAGAGCTCACTTTGACCTAAATAACACAGCTCTAAGTATGCAATCGATATCTGTGCTGAACGATGTCATCTCTTTTTCCTTTAAAAAATTAGTTTGTTTTCCTTTCATCCACAGTGATCCGTACACGAGAATCTCTCTCTATGACCCCGTCAATGGAGAAATCACCAGTCTGCAGACTAAAACCATTAAAAAGGTGTGTTTATAAACTCTATACTACACCATTCATCATTTTGTCAGGAGATTTTAAACATTTCTTTATGTTTCTGTCTTTCTTTTAGACATTGGATCCGAAGTGGAATGAGGAATTCTTCTTCAGAGTAAGTGAATTGGTGTTTACAGAGATCATGTTTTTGTTACCTGTCAAAAAAAAAGTCACCCCAAAAAGAAAGGAGAAAAAATATATATATAATCAGTAGCCCAGGACAGAATTTCCATAACTGGGGTATGTAAGTGCTAATGATTAATTAAATCGCACAAATGAAACATTAAAATAAATATATTTAAAAAAAAATAAATAAATAAATAAATGTAAAAAAAAAAAAAAATGGAAAAAGATTGTTAACATTAAAACATGAACATGCAGTCTATTGTTAAATTATTGAAATATTAAATACAATTTCAGGGAGATTTAAAGTAAATATTTTTGTAGTGAAAAATCCCTTTCAATACTGTAATGCAATAAATTAATTTAAATACATAGTAGTTTTTAATTACAAAAAAATTACAAAAAAATTGTCTACCAAAAAAAAGCTTAAATATCATAATAATAATTCAGCGATTTTAATGAGCCTTAGCATAAGCTTTGTTTTTATAGTAAAAATTATTTATTACAATTATATAATATATTTTATATATTTTTTATTTATATATAAAAATGTTTTATATTTATATTAATATATTTGTATATTTTTATATATTATATTTTTATATATTTTTTAATATATTTTATTTTTATATACAGTATTGTTCAAAATAATAGCAGTACAATGTGACTAACCAGAATAATCAAGGTTTTTCGTATATTTTTTTATTGCTACGTGGCAAACAAGTTACCAGTAGGTTCAGTAGATTCTCAGAAAACAAATGAGACCCAGCATTCATGATATGCACGCTCTTAAGGCTGTGCAATTGTGCAATTAGTTGAATTAGTTAAAAGGGGTGTGTTCAAAAATATAGCAGTGTGGCATTCAATCACTGAGGTCATCAATTTTGTGAAGAAACAGGTGTGAATCAGGTGGCCCCTATTTAAGGATGAAGCCAACACTTGTTGAACATGCATTTGAAAGCTGAGGAAAATGGGTCGTTCAAGACATTGTTCAGAAGAACAGCGTACTTTTATTAAAAAGTTGATTAGAGAGGGGAAAACCTATAAAGAGGTGCAAAAAATGATAGGCTGTTCAGCTAAAATGATCTCCAATGCCTTAAAATGGAGGGCAAAACCAGAGAGACGTGGAAGAAAACGGAAGACAACCATCAAAATGGATAGAAGAATAACCAGAATGGCAAAGGCTCAGCCAATGATCACCTCCAGGATGATCAAAGACAGTCTGGAGTTACCTGTAAGTACTGTGACAGTTAGAAGACGTCTGTGTGAAGCTAATCTATTTTCAAGAATCCCCCGCAAAGTCCCTCTGTTAAAAAAAAGGCATGTGCAGAAGAGGTTACAATTTGCCAAAGAACACATCAACTGGCCTAAAGAGAAATGGAGGAACATTTTGTGGACTGATGAGAGTAAAATTGTTCTTTTTGGGTCCAAGGGCCACAGGCAGTTTGTGAGACGACCCCCAAACTCTGAATTCAAGCCACAGTACACAGTGAAGACAGTGAAGCATGGAGGTGCAAGCATCATGATATGGGCATGTTTCTCCTACTATGGTGTTGGGCCTATTTATCGCATACCAGGGATCATGGATCAGTTTGCATATGTTAAAATACTTGAAGAGGTCATGTTGCCCTATGCTGAAGAGGACATGCCCTTGAAATGGTTGTTTCAACAAGACAATGACCCAAAACACACTAGTAAACGGGCAAAGTCTTGGTTCCAAACCAACAAAATTAATGTTATGGAGTGGCCAGCCCAATCTCCAGACCTTAATCCAATTGAGAACTTGTGGGGTGATATCAAAAATGCTGTTTCTGAAGCAAAACCAAGAAATGTGAATGAATTGTGGAATGTTGTTAAAGAATCATGGAGTGGAATAACAGCTGAGAGGTGCCACAAGTTGGTTGACTCCATGCCACACAGATGTCAAGCAGTTTTAAAAAACTGTGGTCATACAACTAAATATTAGTTTAGGGATTCACAGGATTGCTAAATTGCTAAAAAATGTTTGTACAAAATAGTTTTGAGTTTGTACAGTCAAAGGTAGACACTGCTATTTTTTTGAACACACCCTTTCAACTAATTGCCCAAGTGCACAGCCTTAAGAGCGTGCATATCATGAATGCTGGGTCTTGTTTGTTTTCTGACAATCTACTGAACCTACTGGTAACTTGTTTGCCACGTAGCAATAAAAAATATACTAAAAACCTTGATTATTCTGGTTAGTCACATTGTACTGCTATTATTTTGAGCAATACTGTATATTTATATTTCACATATTTTTATATTTTTTCCCTTTTTTAAGTTTTCGTTATCCAGACATTTTTTAGTGAGATCTCACACACACACACACACACACACACGTGCCGTTTTTAGTTGTTTCAAACTTACTGAACTCTGTTCATCATCATCACATTTAGATGGTGATTCCAGTAATGTGTTCTCGTGAACTAATATTAAACAGATGCAGTCATTGTGTTTGGTAATAATAGAAAACGTTATACAATACGGGCTGCTCATATTGCAGCACTGGAAGCCTGTTTAAAAGTTCAAGGGTTTTTGTAAAACCATTTTTGCCTTTTATATTAATGGATTATAATGTGAACAGCCAAAAAAATAAATAAATAAAGACAACGAGTTATAAATGTGGTTTAATTCTTCAAAGTTCAGGGAAATGAATTACCTTCTGCGTATTTGTAGGGCTTCGTATTTGTATTGCATTTATGTAGTTTGCATATAAAATAGTGATGTTTCTAAGGGAGTTGTTCCAAGAGATGTTTATGGTGGATGCAACAGCCATGCAATGGATTTTTTTACAGTTTGAGATCATCACATTTGTTCAAATTAGGGCGGCATGTAAAGAGAGAGGTGCAGTCACATGTTCTGGGGTCAGAGGTCAGGGGTTGAGTTTCGGGGTTCATTTGAGATGCGGTGTGCCTCTTACATTCTGTCCGCTCTCCCTGCTGGCTTGTGACGAGCTGTTACTGACTCGGTGTGCGTTTCTCTTCTGTAGACGTCTGTAGTCATTTTCTCAGAAAGGACAGAGAGATGAATGTAAGGTTCTCTGGAAGCAGTGTTAAGATCATTTCAAGATGTTACGAAGGCTCATCAATGCTTTATATCAAGACTGAAAATGAGTTGTGCTCATATTAGGCGAGATTTGAGAGGATACAAAAGATAATTTTGAGTTTCATTGAGTCATTGATCAATGTCATGCTTACTTATTTGTTTTTTTTATTTTTTGAATGGTGATCTAGAAATAGGCAGAATCTGAAGAATCTGAACGTATTTATTTTACCTTTACTGTTCTTTGTTTATACATTTCTAAAGTCTTAATACATCATACCTGTATTTTGTTTCATAAAATATCAAAATCTTAAACCTTTGCTGTTTTCACGTGCACAGAATCCCTGATTTGTAATGTGATTTCATACTTTTGAATCATGCTGTATATATGTGTGCGTTTGTGTGAGTGTGTGTGAGTGTGTGTGTGTGTGTGAGTGTGTGAGTGTGTGTGTGTGTGTGTGTGTGTGTGTTTGTGTGTGTGTGTGTGTGTGTGTGTGTGTGAGTGTGTGTGTGTGTGTGTGTGTGTGTGTGTGTGTGTGTGTGTGTGTGTGTGTGTGTGTGTGTGTGTAAAATATCATGTTTTTCTATGCAAAAAATAAATAACTAAAAAGTCTATTGTACCTGATATTTTATATGAATCATAACCAGATCCAGGCAATTGCATAAAAGGTTCTGGCCTATTTGTGATACTGACCACTGGCACAAATACCAGGATGGCGACTTCATGAAATGCTAAATGATGCACTGTCTGAGTCACGGACCATTTACAAAGCTAAAGTCAAGAGTTATGAATAGAGGATGAACAGACTGTCTGTCTTCATTCTCAACGAGACATCATTTATTTTAAATATATGACAGTGAATTCACTATATAGTCTTTGTCTTTTGTTTTCTCCCACAGGTGCATCCTAGAAAACATCGTCTGCTGCTGGAGGTGTTTGATGAAAATCGTTTGGTATGTACATGAATGCATATTTTTAACTGAGATGTTTTTTAAATGCTTATGCTTACAAAGGCTGTATTATTATTTTTTTTGGGTGCAGTAAAAACAGTAATATTTGAAACATTACTACCATTTCAAATAACTGTTTCCTACTACAATACATTGTAAAATATAATTTATTCCTGTGATCAAAGCTGAATTGTCAGCATCATTACTCTAGTCTTGTGTCACATGGTCTTCAGAAATCATTCTTATATGCTGCTCAAGAAACACTTCTTATTGCCAACTCATAAATTATTTGTGCGGTCTGCTACTGAAGTTGCAAAATTGGTGTAATGTATAATATTCACACCATTAGTGTCACCAAACGGCATTGTAATCTGCTTCTTTGTGTGTTGGTTGATGTAGATACAGTGGCTTAACCAGTAGAATTATTTTTAGACAGGACTGCTTGTTTAGCTTTATAATGGAAGATGTGTTCAATGGTAATGAAACCTTATACAGTTCAGCAGTATCAAATATATGTGGCTTGTTAGTGTTGGGTTCAGGTTTGTAAAAACATCAGCTACCTGAGCGTCAGTGTGTAATGAATGAACAAGGATGCCTTTTTGCAAGTAGCCACCATAAAACTCAGGTCTGGGAACTGAAGTGTACCTTTGGGTGCTGTTAAACGTGAAAAGTAACTGCTTTAAAACACATAAAAGTCAATGAGGCGTGATTGTGTTGGGGGGTTCTCTCCGTCACACGCTGACGGCGTCCTCCCTGAATAACGAGGAAGGTTAAATAAATGCATGGATAAAGACCCAGTGTTCATGTAAGAACAGTAACTCCTGATAAGATAATAAATCACAGTTGCCTTCCTGCATTTGACAGATAGCTTAACCCGGTTACTGGATGGCAGAAAAACTGGCATGTCATTGCTTGAATGTGTTTTCTGGCATGAGCCAAGCATGCATGCTATTTCTATCTCCCGGGGAATGTGGTTGCTTACAGAAAAGGATGACAAATCACTTTAGATCTCTTTTTGTGCAAAACATTTCTAGGCTTCATTTTAATTTGACATGCAGTTATCCCATTTTTTGTTTTAGAATTTTTAAATCTTAAACCTTTGTTCATTTCCAAGTGCAAAAATCCTTAATTCAGTCTCACTTATGTTGCATTTAAATTATTTAAAATGCATGAAATTAGCCCTAATCTTAATTGTAGAATTCCAAAGTCCTACAACTTTATTTCCAATTCCAGAAAACCCCTGATTCAGTCTCACATTGTAATTTAAATTGCATTAAATTACCCCTAATCTGTATTGTAAAATACTAAAACTTTATTTCCAAGTGCCAGTACTCCTACATATATTGAATTTCAATTTAAAATGCATGCAATTACCCCAATTACTAATGTTTGAATTCCATAATCCTAAAATGTTGTTCATTTCCAAGTGCACAAAATGCAAAAATCCCTTATTCATTTTCACTTACATTGCATTGTAATTTGAAATGGATGCAATTACCCATTTTATTTATTTTAAAATTCCAAAATCCTAACAAAAAAGTTGTTCTTTTCCAAGTGCACAAAATGCAAAAAATCTGACTCAGGCTCATTTATATTTAATTGACGTTCATGCTGTGAGCAGAATGATTTCCCGTACTTGTCCTGTGCACTGTGGTAACTGCAGTTACCCCTCGTGCAACTGACCCTGATTGATGAGATGGCATTTCTCTCTGACAGAAGCATGGTCTTAAATGGCTGCAACAGCGGGTGTCAGATGACACGTGATGTGGCACATGTCCATATGAGAGCAGGCACAACAAGCTCAGTATTTGATTTGGAGGCACTTTTTTGGCCCAAACAGGCTCAATTCATTCTGCTATTTTCAAATTTATAGATGAAGCTCTCATGCGTTTAAGCCATGCATGGTTGGAAGTGCAGAAATAAGCCAAACGCTCAGTTTACGAGCTTGGTGGTTGGTTCCAGCAGCTTGTACCACCCAGTTCCCCACGTATGTCCGACGTACTAAATGTGGATGCTGTTGAGAAAGCTTAAAATTATGCCAAACCCCGTTCCTCTTTATTTCCTGTAACTCTATCCTGGTGGGGTAAAAATATTAGCAGGGGTGCATAGAAACTTTAGACACTGGGCTGCCACTGCTGAAGAAGGAGGTAGCAGAGACAAGTTTGGTTAGAACAGGGGCGAGCTGTTCCACCTCCATCCTGGGATTTACACAGATTGTTGTTTTTTGCACTGGGGTGACCGGCAGCTGGTGGGGAGGGGGCACCCGTGCCTGAATCGGCGCTTGCGAAACTACAGAAGGCACAGCTGAGGCACTCCAGAGGTCTGGCACAGTAGAGCCCTTTGTAGGGTTTCTGAAGCAGTCAAGCTCTCTGAGTTCGCCTTTATCCTTCATAGAACTCAAGCTGTTCTTCATAGTGCGTTTGACCTGGCATGGAAGTTAGCTTCAGAGAAGGAATGCCGCTTGTCACTTCTGAAATTTTTGCAATGTGCAACTGCTAATGGTTGCAATCGCAGAACAGGAGCAGTTGCTTTCTGCTGCTCATTTTTTACTCGCTCGTTTTGGCTTCGCCATGTCCAGCGTCCCAACGGATCCTCGGAAGGCTTGACTTTATGGCGCGACAACTGCGACTGCATTTTGCTTCGCGGAGAAGCAACACCGACCCGCTGTCAGAGACTTGCACCGGTCGCTCCGAGGAAAGCGGGTTTACAAACACCGGCCGTAGCTCTAGCGAAGCCCTGGTGCAGAGTTCCCTCCACATGAAGGTGACTCCAGGACAGCTGGCTCTGGCTTTGCCACCATTGTCACCAGAGTATGGTAATTTACAGCGGCACTCCACCGTATTCATCCCTAAGGTGAATGGGAGCAGGAAAAGCATGCTGCAGATCTCCTTGCAGCCTTGCGGAGGAGACGGAGAGCTCGCCAGCTGCGAGAGCGGAAACGGAGATGGAGGTTCCTGCAGCAGCAGCACCACGAGCGATGCCGGATACTGCAGCAGCAACAGCATATTCGAAGCGGACGTCCCAGATCGCAAGCCGATCTCTCGGCGGAAGCCGAGGGCACCATTGCGGCGTTGCTCATCCTTGGTGATTTTCCCACGGAGCCCATGCACCACGCCGCCGGCGTCTCCCGTCAGTCCGGTAGCGTCTCCCATGATTCCTCCGCTGCCTCCATCTGCCCGAAGTTCCTTTCAGACCTCTCATCAGATGCAGCTGTCTAGCGTTGATGCATCGCACGATGAAACATCCAAGGGATCCGTCGCCACTGCAGTTAATGGTCTGCGGCTCTCCAAAACCAGTACGTCAACAGAACACAGGGACGCCAAACCCATCGTGCATTTTAGCGTGCCTCCGGAGCAACCGCCAGGACCAGAGCGAACGGAAAGACACTCCAGCGTTTTATTGCACTTCGCAAACCAGCGAGCGCTTCCCTCAGGGAAAGGAAGTTCGGCCAAAACAAAGGTTAACATCGACTATTCCAAACCTCCCGAGGGCCCACAAACCAACAACGTCCCAGAACCCCAGAAAGCCAGGCTTTTCCGGAGCACCTCAGCCTGCATGCTGCCAAGCGGAAGGCAGTCGTCGACGGAAAGAAGACACGAGACTTTTCCGACATCGGAAAAGTCCTCAAGAAAAGGGAAACATCACGTCCTTCACAGGAGTATTTCTTTGGAGGTGCCCTGTGCGAACGCTGAGATTTCTTGTCACGTTTCAAATGCTGCAGACGTGCACTCCAAAAATGGCCCTCCGCACGTACACATCCACGTATCTCACGGCACAAGTGCAAGAAAATCAAACACCCTGCAGGACAACAGCATAAACATTGAATCAGATCATGTTCCATCCTGCACGGAGAAAAATTATACCGTAAGCCTTTCCGTCTATTAGAAAGTGAAAATCTGAATGCATTCATTTTTATCTTTAAACATGCAATGTGTAAATAGTATTTTTCCCTAAAATTGCATTCAAATTGAGTAGATTTGTGAAGACCTGATTTGTAGAGTCGGCTGCATGTTTCCAGTGATAGCAGTGATTGTGACAATTCAGTGACAATTCAGAAAGTTCTCTCCCCTTAATCTTGCATGTGAAGAAGTACATAAATATATACACATATATGTATACATAAATATAACCTCTCTTAGTCTTCGTCAACAAGCCTGCCAGAGCTAATTTCAGTCCCTTTAGATCTGTGAATTATGAATTATATGTGTCATTGTGAGCAAACATTTAGCAGAATTTATTTGCAAAGTACAAATCCCTTTAGGCAGGTTGGCTAATAGACAAGCACTTTAAAAATACATTGTAGCTATAAACCAGTTGCTTGCATGTGCATTTCGCAGTTTTGAGGCTTTTTCAGTTTTCCTTTTTTATTGTTTAACACTTTGATCCCTGTTTGTATTTACCCATTACCAATTTCCATTTAGATAGGTTGGCGTATAGACCAGCATTTTAAAAATGCATTGTAATTAAGCCAGTTGCATGCATGTCAAATTTTTGAGGCTTTTCAGTTTTTATTGATTTATTAACTCAAGATAGGTTAGCTTAAACACAAACACTTTGTAAAATGCACTGTATTTAAACCAGTTTCTTGCATGCATGCATGTCACATTTTGGGCTTTTTCTGTTTTTATTAATTTGTTAACATGTTTAGTGATCACTGTATGTATTTACTCTTGTGGTAATGTTTTATTTAGGCAGGTTGGCTTATAGACATGCACTTTAAAAATGCATTGTTACTAAACCAGTTACTTACATGCATATTACATTTGCATGCACCTTGCATTTTAGAGGCTTTTCCCGCTTTTAATAGTTTGTTAACACTCTGAGGAATCACTGAATGTGTTTAACTCTGGAATAATTATAGACAGTGGTCCCTAAGCCTTCCCCCAGCCCTAGGTCTATAAATACACCACTTCGAAAATACTCTGCTTGACTCCAGTTAGTCTGGCCGTGTACCACGCTGGCGAGCTTTTAGGATTCAATATGATATGCAGGGGCTGCACATGGCTGTCCGTCAGCTGTTGGGCCAAAGGTCAGCTGATGGTGGGGGGGGGGAGTGTCAGGGAGACGGGGGCCAAACCACGCGGTCCCTTTGCAATAAAGGATAACATGTTCGCTGCCCAGCGGGTGTTCGCTTAGCCTTGGTATGTTTTCAGAGCATCAGGTGTCTCGCTCACTGCACTTATTTCATTTGCACTCACTCTGTTCGTCTCTGATTTAACAGTGTGTTAGAAAAAGGTCGCACAAGCAATTAACAGCGCTGTTACCTTTACTGCTGCTGCACTCTTATGTGATCTAATTTAAATACAAGGCTCTCATTTCAGCATGCTGGTTGTTTGTCCATCTCAAACACATGAACATATTGTTCTTCTCATAGCTCGTTCAAATGTTTAGAGAGTGCGTTCAGGGAAATGGCTGCAAAAGAAAGACAATACAATACAATATCATTCAGCTCCAAAGCTGCAGGCAATATACTGCACTAAAGTAAGTTATTGTGGATCTTGCATAACATAATGAGGGTCCAGGACTCTTCCTGGTACCACTTTTCCAATGAAATGGAGCTGGTGCTCAGCCAGGGGATCTGGAAACCTCTCTGAGTAATTTGATTCGGTGTGTTATGTTATGAGCTGCTTTTGAATCAACAGTCAGATGGTATCTACACATAAGAAATGCAACTCCTAGCAAACATCTTTCGAGTCTGAGCTCCCCGGTTCTTTAAAACAATGTGCAATGCATTGACACAGTTCTTCAAATTATTATTATTTTTTATTTACAAATGATATATTAGAAAGTGTATATACTAGCTATATATACAAATGATAAAATAAAGGGAAAAAATTATGAAATTAATTAAAATACTTAAAATAATGAACTTCTGTAATTCCAGAATAGTGATTTATTAGTTTATTTGTTTATTACTGAGTATTAGCAATTTCATAGCAATTCGTTCAAGTAAATACATAAATATTTAAATATTTTTGGCTTTTTAAGATTTAATTAATTTCCTCACCTTCATCGGGTCTAAAAATCTTCTTTTATTATTTTTTAGGAATAATAATAATAGTAATTATTGTAATGAATGATAGCAATTTCTCAGAAATTTCTACTTCATAATATATATATATATATATAACTGTTTTATTTTTATTTTTTTGGAACAAAGTAAATAAAAAAAAAGATGATGTCAGAGTTAATTTTCATTTTTAGCAGTTTTGGTTTACTGCTTTTTTTTTGTCTTATTCTACATTATTTCAAGTCATCTTGCAGTCCCCAGGTTGAGAATCACATGGAGGATAAAGTAGTTATGTGTGTAATTTATTTGCTGTAGAAATGCATAGAGCAGGTCCAGATTGTGTCTCTGGTTCAACTGTAGATCACGGTTCTTCTGTTTCCGCTCAAGGACACGGTCACACCTTGTGCTCGCTGATGGGAACGGTTAACACATGACTGTGTGACCCTGCCAGAGGTCAGTGCAAGCAGCACTCAGCAGCGCTCCTAAAGAGCTGTCAGATGTGTGTGTGTGTGTGTGTGTGTGTGTGTGTGTGGGAGCGCCGGGGGGTTGTTGTGTGTGAGTGTGTTGTTTTTCCACAGCACTTTCTGTGCTTGATTAGCTCTTATCAGTCAAACACAGTGCTTGAAAACCTCGTGGATTTATGAAAATAATCAAATCTCTCTGTGTAGCAGCTGCTTGATTGAGACTTTCTTTTGTGTACGACTTCTCACTATGATGTATTCGTTTGGGGGAAAAATCTTTAATCGAAATGCAACAAACTCCTTGTAGTCCTTTTAGCTTCTCTTAAGCATCTCCTGGAAGATCTTTGTTCAGTAGCGTTTAGATGTGATGTGATGATGCAGTATTAAACCCACAGTCACGCTCCTCTTGGAGCAGAAAATGGTTCACTTTGAGCCTCCTTCATTAAGTTTGTTCAAACGTCTGGCATCATTTACTGTTTTCCTTCTCATTAGCGCAGCAGACAGGACTGATTGTTTACAGATAGTTCGTCTGGTTTCAGCACTGATCAAGCTGAGTTCTTGTCGTAGTTTATGGTAGTACTCCGCTTCTTTATTTGCTCTCCTCTCACACACTTTGTCAGTATTCTGGTTCTGTAGTAAGCTCCACTGTAACACACTGCAGAACTATTAAAGCGTATGAACACATCTCCTAACAGCTTTCACCTCAGTGGAACATTTACAGAAGTTTGTCCAGGATTTATAAAGATATTTCATATCATTTTATATACTTTTAACATATATTATTATATGATCATTTTTTCATTTTCTTTTTCTTTTTTGATTCTTTCTCTTTTTCTTTCTTTCTCTCTTTCTTTCCCTCTTTCTCTTTCTTTCTTTCTCTTTCTCTTTATTTCTCTTTCTTTCTCTCCTTTCTCTTTCTTTCTCTCTCTCTCTAACTCTTTCTTTCTCTCTTTCTATTTATCTCTTTTTTCTTTCTTTCTCTCTTTTTCCTATTTTCTTTCTCACTTGTTCCTCCTTTCTTTCTTTCTCTCTTTTCCTCCTTTCCTTCTTTCTTATTTTTTTCTTGCTTTCTTTCTCTTTCTCTCTTTTTTCTTTCTTTTTTCTTTTTTATTACATTTATTAACATTTCTCTTTCAATTTGATTTATTTTGCATTCAATTTTTTTTACATACATTTTATTTTATTTTCATTTTTATTTCATTTTATTTTACTTTTTTATGTGGGAAATAATATATGTATGTGAAATATCCCTCATGCTCAGCCATAAATAAATGAATAAATACATAAATAAACTACTACTAATAATAATAATGAATTGATTTTATATAAGGGGGAGGGGGGGACTTGAATTTGGAAGAAGGCTAATAGTAATAAGGAAAAAAAATATATATATATATATAGTTTTATAATTTTATACATAAATATATATACCATAATTCCTCCAATAAAAGCTGGGGCCTTTATTTACCTGAACTGCAGAAGGTAGCAGACTTTTATTAGAGGCAGGCCTTTATTTCTAATTCCATCTGTTTGATAAGTAATTGTTTTAAATAACCTGTTTTAAATAAACTCTGTAATTCTGTAGCACCTTGTGTCATATCTAGCTCTATAATATCTAAGATGACACTAACCGTGCTTTCTCCCAAATCACTTTCAGTGCATTGACACGTGACGAGACGTGTGTGTTAGTCATCATCATGACTTTATGAGTGCAGTAAAAACCAGAACGACTCTTTGATAGCGAACAGGTCGTTATCTAGGAAGTCATATGCTGTGTGTAGATGGACACGTTTTAGTTTAAGCTCATTCGTTATTTCGTTCTGCCCTCACTACCATAAAACCCAACATCTGACAGCGTTTTAAACACCGAAGGCTTTTACGCCTCATTTAGGTGACTTGGATTTAACTTGTCATATTGTTTCGGTTAGCGCAATGACAGCGTGTATATAAAACGTGGTATAAATGTATTTAAAATGCTCCTGAGTTCAGTATGAAAGCCAGCCGTTAGCATGAATAGCGGCAGCTGGAAAAGGTTTTAGGATGGAAATGATTTTGTTCCGAAAACAAACTCTCTCTCTCTCTTTCACGCTCCCTTTCTCTCTCGGCCTACTTTGTCCTTCTCTGTATTTGTGCAGCTCGTTGGCAGTCTGAGGGATAGACCACGGGGAAGTCTACCTTTATAAAGCCTTGTTTATATAACACGTGTATTTCTATCTCTGTAAACAATGAACGCACCGTACAGTCTCAGATCAAGGTCACTGTCTTTAAACACCAGGGGTGTAACAATATTCAAACCAAAGATTTCAAGTTCAGTGTCGTTGCTTCTCTAGTTAAGACTGATCTCAGACAAGCTCAGGAGTTGTTCATTTTGTATGCATTATGTCCAGTTGACAGGTGTTTTTTCTGTTTTTTCTTGATCCTCTGCAGACGAGGGATGACTTCCTCGGACAAGTAGACGTTCCTCTGCACCAGGTCCCTGTGAGTATTTGTATAATGTTGAAGCTGATGACTTGTGTTGTCATTAGTGCAGGTTAAATGTAGGTGTTATTTTCAGAAGGTCCACCTCATCTGTTTTCAGAGAAGCTCTTGTTTTAATACTACATCGTAAAATAAACCTTCTGGTTTTGGAGCTGCTCGGTTGCACTTCATTATTAGTCACTGTGTATATATGTGTGTGTGTGTGTGTGTGTGTGTGTTGCTTGGCTGAACGACCATAAACATTAAGACTCAAAAATATCCATGACACTTGAACACTAGAACTAGAATTTCCTGCATGGGTTATGTGTAATGTATAATGTTTAATTTGAGCAAAATTCATGCTTTATTTATTTAAACTGCTGCTAAAATATTTGTATTTTTTTTTATACCTACAGACAGAAAATCCCAACAATGAAAGGCCGTATACTTTCAAGGACTTCCTGTTGCACCCGAGAAGGTTAGCCAGAGATTTCATTGCTGCATGCTTTATTCCCCAAACGTGATGTTTTTAACCTAAAGCTCACTGACTTCATTCTGTTGTGGTTGTGGATTGACCTTTGACCTGCTATGACATCATGCAACTGTGAGCTGTTTTCATTTCAAACATGTCAACACTTCTGACACACTTCAGTGGAGTCTTATTTTTAAAACTAAGTTTTTTCTTGTAATTTGATGTAGGTTCTTTTGTTGATGTGTTTGTTTAACTCTTTCGAGACAGTCACAAGTCAAGGGTGAAAGGTCATCTGCGACTGAAGATGACATACCTGCCCAAAAACAGCGATGCGGAGGACGACCCAGCCGAACAGAACGAGAATCTGGAAGTAAGGATAATGCACACAAATTTAATTCTAGAATCAAAGAATGTTTCTGAAAGAACTAGAACGAGTTAAAGTTGCATAATATTGCATAATACATAATAAAGTATGGTGCATAATTTAATATGACTACATTCACAATATAACATGGCTGTTTGTATAAAGTACAATTAATCCGATTTACCGTGGCTTATCTGGTCTGGTTTGTCTGTGAGATGCATCTTTACTGCTGTAGTATGCAGCAGCGCCTTCTTCAAGTATTTGTGTTGAATAGAGAGGCCATGAAAACATTTTATATTCCTCCATCTGCACTTTCTATTGTGGCTTGTCCTTGAATGAGAAGTGCTATGTTTCTCTATTCTGCTTTACTCACAAAGCTTTTCACACATTGAAACCTTGAGCTGTGGGTTTATTCCTTAGCAGAATGACAGATTTATATGTCCTTAAAGAGAGAAAAACAGGAATCATGATTGTTGGGTAAATTTTTTTATATTTGTGGAAGCTGTATTTTATTTGTATTAATTCTGTTTAGTTAAGTTATTCAAACACCACTGTTACTATAGTATAGTTATATTTATTGTTATTACATTAAATATACATTTGGCCCTTTTTTCCTGGGAAATGTTATGTAAAGATATTAACTTTTAGGTCAGGATTATTTTATTTTATTTTGTTTTATTTTATTTTATTTATTATTTTAATCTATCTTTATCTTTTATAGTTGTCTAAAAAAATCATTTTTTTTTACTGAAATTAAATAATTAACTGAAATTATATATATATATATATTTCAAATTTAAACTTAAAACTTGAAACCTTAAACTTATTTTAGTTCATCTAGTTTCCATTTGAAACATTTCTAATTTCCATGCAGTTTAACTTGATGCATTAAAAATCTACAGCTAAAATAATAATAATAAAAAATATCTAT
Organism: Carassius auratus; assembly: GCF_003368295.1. Classification (NCBI taxonomy): domain Eukaryota; kingdom Metazoa; phylum Chordata; class Actinopteri; order Cypriniformes; family Cyprinidae; genus Carassius; species Carassius auratus. Next base: position 1,349,607 of record NC_039260.1, on the reverse strand, counting down.
AATTTATATATATAATATAATATTATATATATTATTAATATTATATATATTCTGATTGACGCATGTGTTTTTTTATAGCATTGCGTGTCATTTGGTTTCAAGATACAAAGCCTTCAGGAAACGAATGACATTTGTTTTGTGCTTAAACAAAGGTGTTATATTTATACACAAGAACTTTAATATAGAACCAGCAGAGTCACTGTGTACTTTTCCAGCCGCTCTCTTTGTACGAGAGATACAGGCCTGATTTCAGATGTCCAAAACTCACTCACAAGTGCTGCCAGCATTAGATTAATTCGAGCTGTCCTGGTCACTCCGGTCTGGACTGCTCCAGATGGGTTGTTATGTGAAGTTTGCATGTAAAGGACCCTAAGATAAAACAAACAGACATGTGTTTCCCACTGAATTACATGCAGCCCTGTGTTTTAATACTGCTTTCTGTCTTGTAGCCTGGTTGGGAGTTTTTGGAGTCTCCTGAATTGTGCGGTTCTCACCATCCTCACCAGCTGCCTGCGCTGCCCCCTGGCTGGGAGGAGAGGCAGGACAACCTGGGACGAACCTACTACGTCAACCACGAGAGCAGGACCACGCAGTGGCACAGACCCACCATCCAGTAACCATCACCCACTCAAACAAACACTAGAAACATGCAGACACATGCTTTTTTTATTTGTTATTTTATGTAGTTTATTTATACTTTCTTTCGTTTGATCATTAATTCATCTCTGCCATCTTTATTTTAACTTTAGCACTCACTATTCTAATTCTATTCTTAAAATAACTACCTTTCTAATCATTTTGTATTCTATTTTCTTTTCATTTATTATACAATTATATAAAAAACGACCTTTATCACTAGCTTGCTCTATTCTTTTTTTTATTCTATGTTTTCTTTTTATTTATCATATTATTTAAAAGCCCTTGCTATGTGTACTGTGTGAAGCTAAATGAGACTTGTTATAACACTTATGTATCATTTCTCTATAACACTTGTAAATCATTGCTCTCTTTTTGTTTTGATTGCTTCCATTGTCCTCATTTGTAAGTCGCTTTGGATAAAAAGCATATACTAAATTACTAAATGTAAATGTAAATCATTCATTAAATTTTTCACTTGTTTTTTTTTTTTTCGTGGAAACTGGCATGGCACGAAATTTTAAATTATAAATAAAACATTTAAATGTTGCTAGAGTCATGTATGACTGTCTGCATTACAGTTTACAATAACTGCAGTTAAATCTGTTTTTAGCACATCAAATATATATACATACATACACGCATATATATATATATATATTGCACTTTGACTGAGAAACAAGAAGCCATTAAGACATTACCTGTATTTTTATAAAAAAAAAAATATTTCCACACTGTTCCTCCTGGTTTTCGTCCCGGTCGTGGAACACTGGACCAGCTCTATACCCTTTTCCAGGGTGCTGGAGGGTTCATGGGAGTTTGCCCAACCAGTCCACATGTGTTTTGTGGACTTGGAGAAGGCATTCGACCGTGTTCCTCGCAGCATCCTGTGGAGGGTGCTCCGGGAGTATGGGGTCGGCGGCTCCCTACTTAGGGCTGTTCGGTCGCTGTACGACCGGAGCAAGAGCTTGGTTCGCATTGCCGGCAGTAAGTCAAACCTGTTCCCGGTGCATGTTGGACTCCGGCAGGGCTGCCCTTTGTCACCGGTTCTGTTCATAATTTTTATGGACAGAATTTCTAGGCGCAGCCAAGGGCCGGAGAGTGTCCGGTTTGGGGACCATATGATTTCGTCGCTGCTTTTTGCGGATGATGTTGTCGTGTTGGCCTCCTCAGACCAGGACCTTCAGCGTGCACTGGGACGGTTTGCAGCCGAGTGTGAATCGGCTGGGATGAGAATCAGCACCTCCAAGTCCGAGGCCATGGTTCTCAGTCGGAAAAGGGTGGATTGCCCACTTCAGGTTGGTGGAGAGTTCCTGCCTCAAGTGGAGGAGTTCAGGTATCTTGGGGTCTTGTTCACGAGTGAGGGAAGGATGGAACGTGAGATTGACAGACGGATCGGTGCAGCTTCTGCAGTAATGCGGTCGCTGTACCGGTCTGTCGTGGTGAAGAAGGAGCTGAGCTGTAAGGCAAAGCTCTCGATTTACCGGTCAATCTACGTTCCTACTCTCACCTATGGTCATGAGCTGTGGGTCATGACCGAAAGGACAAGATCCCGGATACAGGCGGCCGAAATGAGCTTTCTCCGTAGGGTGGCTGGGCGCTCCCTTAGAGATAGGGTGAGAAGCTCGGTCACTCGGGAGGAGCTCAGAGTAGAGCCGTTGCTCCTCCACATCGAGAGGAGCCAGCTGAGGTGGCTCGGGCATCTATTTCGGATGCCTCCTGGACGCCTTCCCAGGGAGGTGTTCCAGGCACGTCTCACCGGGAGGAGGCCCCGGGGAAGACCTAGGACACGCTGGAGGGACTATGTCTCCCGGCTGGCCTGGGAACGTCTCGGGGTCCCCCCGGAAGAGCTGGAAGAAGTGGCTAGGGAGAGGGAAGTCTGGGCGTCTTTGCTTAGACTGTTGCCCCCGCGACCCGGCCCCGGATAAGCGGCAGATGATGGATGGATGGATGGAAAAAATATTTCATTCAGTTTCTTTATGTTAAAGAACAAAACAAAATATTAAAAACAAAGACAAAATTATAAATATTTTAGTATTAAAAATATTTTTTTCTCATTTTCTCTTTCACCATGTATATATAATATATCATTTTAGAATACAATATTTAAAAAATCATATATTAAAAAAATGAAAAGATGAATATTCACAACCAGGTTATAAATGCATAATTTAGAGCATCTAATTTTTTTAATTTTTTTTTTGTGGTACCACTGTAAAGTTTTATTTTTGTCTTTTATTTGATTTTATATGTATTTGTATTTATTTTTTATATTTATTTATATTTATATTTATTTGATGTTTATTCATTTGTATTTTATTTAATTTTATTACATTTTTAATTTTATTAATACATTTAAATGTATTTATTTATTTTCATTCACTTTGTATTATATTATTAAAGGTTATCACATTATTTTATAAAAGGTATTTTTAGAAATCATAACCAGGGTATAAACAAGTCATTTAGGGCCTCTAAATACAGGTTTTTGTGACATTATGTATTTGTTTTCTTTAGATTTGAAGGAAGAAAACAGCAGAAACACAAAACTGTACTGTAGTCAGATATCCTGTAATAGCTAAGACAGGAAGCTTGTTTCCTTCCTCTGCTCTCTGCTGGTCAGCAGCGCTCTCACCTGCTTCACTTGAGTCTTCTGGGTCATTCGTAGCACTGAAGTGTGTGTGTTTTGTCCTGATTTACAGGGACAGTCAAAGAGACATTGAACAGAGACAAGATACACACAGCGAGTCCCAGCGGGCGTTCCTCACACGCAGACAAATATCAGAACATGACGAGAACCACGAGCGCAGAGAGTCACCTGAGGTACTCACACACACACACACACACACACACACACACACACACTTCTGGACAAACGACACACTTTCACATCTGTGTGTGTGTGTTTTGTAGAGCTGGGAGATCCTAACGGCAGATGAGTCCACGCTTTATAACAGCCCCCCTGAGCGCTCACCGCCGCCCCCCCACTCCCCGATGGAGCTGACGGGATTCTGTGAGGAGTTCAACAGACTACAGAGCGCAAACGACAGACGCACGTCCCTCACGGTCAGTCCACACACACACACACACACACACACACTCATGAATCAAAGCAGTGAAGTCTTAGACGAGTGAGTAAAACACAGAAATTATTACTTTTATTCAGTAAGAAGGCATTAAATTAATCAACAGTGACAGACATTAATAACGTTGCAAAGATTTCTAAATAAAAAATTTAGAACTTCTTTTGAACTTTTTATCAGTTTCCACAAAAATATGAAGTACCACAACTGTTTTCAACATCAATAATAATCAGAAATGTTTCTTGAGCATTTTTGAAAGATCATGTGACACTGAAGACTGGAGTTATGATGCTGAAATTCATCTTTGAATCAATAGAATAAATTACATTTGAACAGATATTCACTTAGAGAACATTTATTTTAAATTAGAATAATATTTCACTATTTGTACTGTATTTTTAGTTAAATAAATGCAGCCGAAGAGACTTTTGCTTTCAAAAACATTTAAAAAAGCACAGTATCGACCAATCAGCATCCAGAACCCAAACATTCCGTTTTTCGAAATGCAACAGTAAAGTGTTGCAGCTTGTTACATTGTAACATTTAAAACAGGAGCAATATAAACTATATGTAACGGAGTGTGTCATGTGTTTTCTTCAGCCACAGGGTCACGGCAGCCGCAGAGGAAGTGGACAGACCCAAATGGTGGAAGAGCATCCTGTTCACCCCGTGGTGAGAGCATTAAAGCATTCACACATATACTGTATGTGTGTGTCCACACCGAGCCCTCGCCGTGTGCTCTAGTTTTGAATAAAATGGGGTGTTTTTCTCAGTCTCTCAGTGCATGATGTGTAATCTTAGCTGCCCTAGATTTCCCAGCATGCCCTGAACCTCGCAATACATCACCTCAGCTGCTCCCAGAGGACAGTGTGTTTGAGAGCCGAGCCACTAACTGATGGCTATTTGTGAACCAAACGGACGATCTGTAATGGATTGTTTCCGTTTCTGCTCTCCTCGTTTCACCCCTCTCTGCATTCTGTTTCGTTACTCACTTTGTCATTGTCTGTTCTTCCCTGTAGCTACTACCCATCGCTGGCGGGCTGCCTCCGGGATGGGAGGAGAAGCAGGACAGTAAAGGGAGAATTTATTATGTCAATCACAACAGCAGGATTACAACCTGGACACGACCGCTCGTTCAGGTACGTCTCAGTCCTGGGTGAACAAAACGTGCTCTAGAGAAAGCTCTATAAGCATTTGGTGGAAAAAATAATAATATATTTTTTCTATTATATATATTTTTAATTAATTAAATTCTTTTTATTTTATATATATTTTATTTATTTATTTTATTTATTTTTTATATATTTAAAAAAATGTATATATTTTTTTTAGTTGTGAATTCACAATTTATAATATTCTAACTTATATAATATAATATTTTATAGGCTGAACGATTAATTTATTAGGCTGCACAATATAATAACAACAGCAGCAGAAACTAAATATATTTATTTATTTATTATTATTATTATTATTATATAGTCATACTGATATATCAAACATACATTTTCCATTTCCAACATTGTTATTATTATTATTATAATTGAATTAAATGCTTGCTGTGCTTTTTTGAACAGATGCACAATTTGGCCAAAAATGTTGTGATTTTATATATCTTTATTGTTGTTATTTTTTTAATCAATAATTGTACAACCATTTTAATTAACAATAACTAAAAAAAGTATTAAATAAGAAATGCTAATATGGTAATTAGGGATGTCAAATTTTGATTATTTCCATGATCGATTGTCGTTTAAATTAACGATCAATTAATCGATTAATCGTTAACCATAATACTGCAAAATGCGTCTATTGCAGGCACGCAGTCAGCGGTATGACAGGATGTGCAAAAGCCACACACACACACAAAACGCTTTCTCACTTGAATTAAAGAGGTTTTAGTCTGAATAAAATGCTAGTAGCAGGATTATAAAATGAATAGATGCGATTATGATCATTTGATAAAATGAAGAGAGCGCGCCATACTTTTGAGGTCATTTTACTTTGTTGACAGTTTCCAATCCCGCACGGAGAACGCTGAACGCGCCTCTTTAAATGGTTTTGTGGTGCTCGTTGTTGCATTTTAAAGTACAATTGCAATGTTTTCAACTGACATTATTGTATAAAATTATCCGAAATGTGGAGCGCGTGTGACTGCGCTGCATATTAAGTGAACTACATCGGCGCTGCTGCACCAAAACGCAGCTTTGGCTAGATTTATTTGGAGGTTACTGCTCATGTCTCATTCGGCACAAATCGAAATGTTTCCATATTCGCAATGTATTTGAATGTTAAACTATTATTTATAATGTAAACTAGGCTTGTACTTAACACGCATTCGCATATAGACGGAAAAGATGATCCTCTTGATATGAGCAAAAACGTCCTTGGAACAGCAGAGAGGACCGGTATACTACGGTCTATTTAAACTGACCAGTGTAACCTTTTAATGTTTAGTTGACATTTTATTTTGATAATGAACAGACTGCGATGTAAGTTTGAATCGCTAGAATATACGTGTGCAGCAGGCTCCGGGGCGATCGAAACAGCTGAGACATTAAAAAAAATATATCTTTTCCGCAAAAGTGTTTACTTTCATTTGTGCACACTCACAATAAAAACAGAAGATTTGTGCTCTTGTAAAATAAAGCAAACAAACAGAATGCGTTGTCATCCTTTTTTTTTTTTTGTGAACTTATGGAGCGCCCACACTTCTGTTTTAAATCCGTTAATCTTAATTAGCCTCTTAATTAGATATATTTCGCATAGCCTATTTAAAAAAAAAAAAAAAAAAAAAAAAAAAAAAAACATGAAAACAAATTGTTATTTTTATGTTGGGCCTATTACTTAGTAGGCTATAAATTTTCCTTAAAGCATCCCATTTTGTCCCAGGGCTTAGAACCTGTGCCCTAGTCAGGTCCATGCAGAAACTTGTGAACGATGCTCGGCGTCACCGTTTAGTGACAGCAGTGAATGCTCCAGGAATGTGTCGGTCACAGCGCCTATTAATCGCTGTTTTGAATCCAGCAATTATTTATTTAGAAATGATAAGATCTGATTATGACAAGTGTGGTATAAAAGCTTTGTTTATTAGAGGAATAATAGGTTAACTGGAAAATGTTAGATCGCGACCATGCTTTTGGACCCCATAGTCTTCATTTACGCGGCTTTGTTCTGGTTTGCCGGTTGGTCACGAATTTCCACAAATTCAGTATATTTAAGCATTGTTTCTTTTCCTAAATCTTCATAGTCTAACCCTCTAATTTCCCAGGTTTATTTTATTATCTTTCGCTTTTAATAACTGTTTTCGCATCTCTTACTGTGGTAAACATGGGAAGGGAAATTAAAGATTTCATGAATTAAGAATTCGTTCGATTTATTAATTTGTTCCCCTATTTCACTTAAATCATGGGTTATTTAGGGAACAAAATTAATGAAACATGGACAATTGCCACATTAATAATTCGTAGGAATGAATTAACAAGTTGTAGGAATGAATAGACTACCTGTCCTGTCACTGTGTCCCGCAGCCCTGCAAAGCGCACGATATAAAACAGTTATCTGATGAAATGATTAGTAACTACATTTCTATTGCATTTAATGTTGAAGAACTTTTATGTTGTTTCTATTTTAATGTACTTTAAAGTTTAAATCACATTAAAAGCTTAATTTGTACATTGTGAATGAATGATGATGCTTTTATATATCGTCACCGTCACTCACAGCCGCTCGCACGTGTTGAGTGCGCATGAGCCGCACGCAGCCCAACATTGAATCGGTTAACCGACCATCCATAGCCTTAATCGATTGCATCTCTTATCGACAATTAATCGATCATCGATTAATCGTTGACATCCCTAATGGTAATATTTAACTGTAAAAAACAATTGAGCTTTGAAGAAAAATCATATGATAATAATATTTATAACAATAATCATCATCGTCATCTTAATTTTTTTATATTACAGTCCAACTTTTTGTGAATTTCTTACATTTCTTCATTTTTAAACATTAAACCATCATGCAGTCCTAATTTATGGCGGGATAGCAGCTCGTCCCTCAGACCGCTGACCTTTGACCTGTGTATTACAGCTCATACAGCCGTCCTCTGAGGTCGCAGCAGCAGCGGTGAGTCCCACAGTCCTCGCTCCGCCGCTGCTGTCCCCAGATCTGTCCCCGCAGCACACACTCGCTCACTCGCCGGAGCACACGGGCCTGATGCCGGCCGGCTGGGAGGTGCGCAGCACTCCGAATGGACGACCCTTCTTCATAGACCACAACACTAAGACCACCACATGGGTAAGACCAGACATGATGCTGCATCAAACCAGTGTTTGTTTTGATTGCACCATTGTTCACACTGATATATACTCTACTTCCTGTGTTTGCCATCCTGTTTCCTGTTTATCACAGGACGACCCCCGGCTGAAGGTTCCTGTGCACATAAGGAGAAGAGTTTCCCTTGACCCCACTGACCTCGGCCCACTGCCGGTAAGACGGGTGATGTCACCGCTGATGTCATAATCAGATCATGAGGTCATGATTTTACTGACATGCTGTTCAGGACAGAGGGTGAAAAGGTGTGTGTGTGTGTGTGTGTGTGTCTTCTGTAGCCTGGTTGGGAGGAGCGAGTACACAGTGATGGCAGAATCTTTTACATCGATCACAGTAAGTGGCACATTAATAACCATGCCAACCTAAAAATCTTCTAGGAATCTGTACAATTCTTCTAGGGATCATATGGATATATATTTTTTTATTATACAAAATATTATTATTCTTTACAAATATTTCATATTATGTTTATAAACTTATTTTAACAAGTCATCTTCCATTTTTTAGTAATTGTTTTATTATTATTATTATTATTATTATTATTAATTTAAATAAATAATAATTTTTTTATTATTAAGAACTTTAGTTGTTATTATTATAATTATAATATTTATTTGTATTTTTAATTTATTTTGTATTTTTTTAATGAGTTATTTTTTCAACTTTATAACCATTATTTTATTTATTTATACACTTTTATATACTCATTTATTTATTAACTTTTTTTTTAATTTTATATGTACTTTTTAATTTTTATTTATACAAATTTTATTCCTTTTTTTTAGACACAAAAGTCACACAGTGGGAGGATCCACGACTACAGAGTTCAGCCATCACTGGTCCAGTAAGTGCTGCTCTATTTCTGTTAAAGCTCCTGTACAGTCAGGGCTTGAAGGGCAAGCCATATCTTTGTCATATCTAGTTTCTGAAAGCCTGAAACCCTGTCCGTTTCTTCCCATTGGTTTCCTGTAAAGGGTTTGTGTGTGTCACGAGAGAACGGGGAGCTTATATTTGTCCAGCATGAGTTGAATGATCTCTGTGGGGTCAGGAGGATTATTGGTGAACGGAGTGTGTTCTGCTTTATTTCAGGCCGTGCCTTACTCCAGAGACTATAAACAGAAGTATGATTACTTCCGCAAGAAACTCAAGAAACCAGTACGTCACTCTCCTTCTTGAGCTTTTCGTTTTTTTCTGTCCCATTAAGATCTCAACATCTTTGTGGTTCATCAAAGAGCAGAATTTTTAACCTAGTTTGTTCAAGTCACTATAGATATAATAATAATAAATGTATTTATTTAGATGCTTTGCTGTGCTTGTTTGTACAGCCACACAATTAGGCCAAATTTATTATTATTATTATTAATTTTATTATTATTATTACTACTAAATTATTCTGATGATTATTACTAAATAGAATATACAAAATATTACTTTTTGATAAATAAATATTATAAATAAATATATATATAAATAAAGTATACAAAATAAAGTGTTATTACTATAATATTTAACTGTAAATAAAATGAAATGGAATATTTATAATAAAAATAATATTAATAATTAATTTTTATAAACATGAAAATCAAAAGTGTCCCTATTTATATTTTGAATAAACATTACTGTTCTTATTTTTTGTAGTTGATCAGTGCACATGATTTTAAAAGCATAAATTGTTGGTTTTTATAATCTTTTCATGAAAAACTATTCTTGAATCCGTTTTTCTTCTGTGTTGGTCTGGGAAAATATATTAACTAATTCTAATTTGATCATCTAATATGTATGATCCAGTCAAATCCTGATGGATAACTAAATATGTGTCCAGGCTGACATCCCGAACCGTTTTGAGCTGAATGTGAGACGAAATGCTGTCCTGGAGGACTCGTACAGACGCATTCTGTCCGTCAAACGCTCGGATCTGCTGAAGGCCCGCCTCTGGGTGGAGTTTGAGGGGGAGAAGGGGCTGGACTACGGGGGCGTGGCCAGGGAATGGTTCTTTCTGATCTCCAAGGAAATGTTCAACCCGTATTATGGGCTGTTTGAGTATTCTGCCACGTGAGTGATCCAGCTGTATATGTCCTTCATTCAGTCAATTGTGTCTTTTCTGTTTTGTTTCTAATTGTTTAAGCAACTTAATTAATTATGTATGCTTTTTAAACATTCATTTAAACATGATGCACTTCTTTCAAAGGTAGATGTGTTATTGTATTGCTTTGGAGAAACGTGCATTAGTAATATTTTGCTCGATGTGCGCACTTGTTATCTCAGGAGAAAACTGAAATTATGTCTTTTAAATTTATAATTAATTCAAATATTAATAATATTTGTGACCTTGGAGCACAAAAGCAGTCTGAAGTCTCTGGGGTATATTTGTAGCAATAGCCAAAAATACACTGTATGGGTCAAAATTATACATTTTTCTTTTATGCCAAAAATCATTAAGATATTAGGTAAAGATCATGTTCCAGAAAGATGTTTTGTAAATTTCCTACCGTAAATATATCAAAACTTAATTTTTGATTTGTAATATGCATTGCTAAGAATTCATTTGGACAACTTTAAAGATGATTTTCTCAATATTTCGATTTTTTCAGATTCCAGATTTTCAAATAGTTGCATCTCAGCCAAATATGGTCCGATCATAACACATGCATCAATGGAAAGATTATTTATTCAGCTTTCAGATGATGCATAATTGTCAATTTCAAGAAATGTTTTGTGCTCCAGAGTCACATTTAAATAGAAAATCCTTATTTAGTTTTTTGGACATTTTGACTGTCCTACTAACAACGTGCTAAAATCTTTCAGAAAGTTTTTAAAATGCTGTATGAATATTGCAGGGATAACTACACCCTACAGATCAACCCCAACTCAGGTCTGTGCAACGAGGACCATCTGTCCTACTTCAAGTTCATCGGCCGAGTGGCAGGAATGGCCGTTTATCACGGGAAGCTGTTGGATGGTGAGTAACCTGTCAATAACGGTGTTTGACTTCATCTACAGACACACTGCACGCAATCAGACTGATTTACTAAAGGCAGCACATGTCTAAATGTAACTACAGTGATAATTCTGTCATTCTTTACTCTTAAATGATTTTGTCTGCACAGCATTCTTCATTCGGCCCTTCTACAAGATGATGCTGCAGAAGCCAATCACGTTACAGGATATGGAGTCAGTGGTGAGTGACAGGCACCTCAACCAATCAGCTTTAAATGAAAATTACTGACCCCAAATTACTGACCAGTAGTGTATATTGTTATTACAAAATATTGATATTTTAAAAACATAGCTTCTTTTTTTTTTTTTTTTACTTTTTTTTAAGTATACTAAAAAGTATCACATGTTTTGAAAAAATATTAAGCAGCAGAACTGTTTCCAACTTTGATAAGGAATCATCATATTAGAATGATTTCTAAAGGATCATGTGATAATGATCCTAAAAATTCAGCTTTGCATCACAGAAATAAATGATCATTTAAAGCATAATAAATGTAAAAAAAAATATTTTCAATTGTAATAATATATAAAATATATGACAAATGCAGGCTTGATGAGCAGAAGAAACTTCTTTCAAAAACATTAAAAATAGTAATGTTTCCAAACTTTTGGTCTGTACTGTATATATATATATATATATATATATATATATATATATATATATATATATATATATATATATATATATATATATATATATATATATATATATATACATATATATATATATGATTTTTTTCTTTTTTCACATTTGTCATATAATTGATTTTATTTGTTTATATATAAATATCTTGTTTATTTTTGTCTAGATTTACATGTATTTTTTTCAATTAGTTTATATTTTGTTTATCAGTTCTGTTATGTTTAAACTTCAAGGAAACCACTTAAAAAAAAATACTAGTATGTGTTTCATTCAAAAAAAAAAAAAAAGATAGTCAGTGCTTCTGGGTAATAAGTAAGTAGTGTAAGTTATATTTTAACACAGTTTGAGTGCTGTTAACAGTAATTGTGTGCTTATTGTCCCATGGAGCTCTAGTTCAGTCATCATTAGGTGTATGTTGTTTCTGGTCGTGTAATTTCAGGACAGTGAGTACTTCAACTCGCTGCGCTGGATCTTGGAGAACGACCCCACAGATCTGGACCTCAGGTTCACCATCGACGAGGAGCTCTTTGGACAGGTTTGTGCGAGGAACAGACAGGAACAGGAACAGAATTAGATGAACCATTGCTGTAAAAGATCTGTAAATGAAGTCCTCCGTGTGTCCTAAAGATATGTTTGGTGTATGTTGATGTGATATCGATCCGATCTCGTCCACAGACGCACCAGCATGAGCTGAAACCAGGAGGTGCTGATATTGTGATCGATGACCACAACAAAAAGGAGTATATTCAGTATGTTTTACCGCCCTCTAGTGGCACACACATGAATGTCACCGAGACACTGTTCACATGAGACGGGCTTCAAGATGTAATGGTGTTTCTTTGCAGTCTGGTGATGCAGTGGAGGTTTGTGGATCGGATCCAGAGACAGATGACGGCCTTCAAGGAGGTACAGACCCTCGTTCAGTCGGTTTGGGTCACGGCCGGCCTCCCAGAGTTTGACTGACTTGTGTTTTATCTGCAGGGTTTCTACGAGCTGATTCCTCAGGACCTGATCAAGATCTTTGATGAAAACGAGCTCGAGGTGAGACACTCTTGATGGTGCGTAGTTTTAATCGTGCGAGTGCTCCGAACCTGAACGTCTCTGTGTTCCTCAGCTGCTGATGTGTGGTTTAGGAGACGTGGACGTCAACGACTGGAGAGAAAACACCAAATATAAAAATGGATACAACCCGAATCACCCCGTCATCATCTGGTTCTGGAAGGTCCGATTTGATCCCCGACATGTTTTTTTAATTATTATTATTATTATTATTATTATTATTAAAAATCATATCATATCTGCTTTTGTTCAAATCTAATTTGGCTTAAAGCAATTATAAAAACAAGAATATTTGCATAATATGGTTATGTTTTTAACACGGTTATGTTTTTAATAGCTTGTAGAAATTCACTAAAACAACATAGTTCCTCTATTTATAAAAAAAAAAAAATCTGATTTATTTTATTTATTATTTTAGTTTTTATTTTCACACACACATATAAGTAAGCATTGAACAAAACAATTGTGCTCTAATTATAGATAGTACTAAACCAACTAAAATATCACTTTACAGTGATTTTTACCATGAGTAAGGATTGTTTAGGGCAAATTTAATATTTTTTTACAAATTGCACTTTTTTTATTTCTTTTTTTATATTATTAATGTAAATGTATATAAATCCCTAAAAAAAAAACATTTTTCATTTTATAATTCTGTTTACAATTAGGGTTTTTTTTCAGTCAAATTATATTTGCAGGCATATCCAATATCAAAAAGACATTAAATAAGAACTTAAATAAATAAATTATGTTTCTAATGAATAATTATAATTGAGCAGCCCTTTTTATGATGTATATGATTTTTACCATGATTAAGTGTTGTTCTAATTAGCATAGCAAGCAGCTAAAACCACAGTAAACCACAGTAAAATCAGAGTAACTGCAGTATTATAGCACAACTTACAGGATTGATTTGAATGTGTTGATGGTACTTCAGACGGTGTTGCTGATGGATGCAGAAAAGCGAATCCGTTTGCTACAGTTTGTGACGGGAACGTCCCGCGTTCCGATGAACGGCTTCGCTGAGCTCTACGGTAAGCCCCGCCCCCATCTCATTAATATTAAGCAGCTGCTATTTGCACTCAGTCTAAATACACTCTCTTTTAATATTATACAGTTGATAAAGTGTGTTTCTGTGATTTCTCAGGATCCAACGGGCCGCAGTTGTTCACTATCGAACAGTGGGGCACGAGGGACAAACTCCCCCGAGCACACACCTGGTGAGAGATCTGTGTGTGTGTGTGTGTCCGTCTGTCTCTCTCGTCTCGTTCATGACTCGTCCTGTGTCTCTCCGTCAGCTTCAACCGTCTGGATCTCCCTCTGTACGAGTCGTTCGAGGAGCTCCGCGAGAAGCTGCACATGGCGATTGAAAACGCTCAGGGCTTCGATGGAGTGGATTAGACTCCGGCTGCCACGGCATCAGCGTAACCACGGCGACCGCATCAGGACCGTCAGGAGGATGATCCGGCCTAAACGCCGTTATAAAATCACTAATCTGTATATTTCAGATGTTTACAGTTTTGTACTCCTGCATACAGCGTGCGAGATTTCGAAACATCTGTAGATTTGATCATATCTAGGCATTTGAGCGTAATTGAGGACTGTAAGTCACACGTTATGGATGTGCACTATTCGGCTGATGAGATTTCCCGACATGCACAATGGCTGTCTTTACAAAGAATGTAATTTTTTTTTCGTTTGTTTCTGAATTTTTCACAAATTCTAATGTATCCATTCATCACTGTTTGTACAGATCAAGCGCTCTATCGCTCTTAATCGTGACTTTTTCTCACTTTGACTTTGTTTACATGTTTTTTTTTGTTTACTTTTTTTTTTTTTTTTGCACTGCTTTTGAAGGTCGAAGCACTTTTCTAAAAACAAAAGGTTCAAGTCTTACTGTGTATAAATCATCACCTCAGTCAAGCTGACAAATCATTGCTTTATTATCATTAACTAGATGTTTACAGCTTAAATATTGCTTAAAGCAAGCACGTGTCGGACTGTTAAATAACCTTGCCTTCATTTGTACGCTAAAATTATTTGATTCTGTGCGCTGACAAGCAACTTTTAAAGAGGAAACACTTTTATCGTTGATACTGTTGTTTAATAAGATACTATTATATGAACGTCCACTGCATTTCTACCAATGTTTTTGGCACTAGAGTGAGATTCAGAGAGGATTTTCTATCAAAGAGCAAAAGTGTCTTTCGTTTTATTGTAAATTGTGTTGATTTTGATTGTCACATGATCTTTATGGCTGCATATTTTTTTTAATTAATAAAATGAAAAAGATTGTTCCCATGTGATGTCTTTATTAAGGTTTGTGTGCTTGTTAAAGTCTTTAAGAGTTATTAATTAGGCAGTTGTCATAATACATGAAGAGTTTAGAGGCAAAATGCTAATTTTATCATAATTATCATTTTTATGTTAAATGTAATGTTTAGTACTAGTATACAAATGGTATTGAGTAACATTTATTTATATTAATTATCATTATTATTGTACAAATTGTGTTAAAAAATTTATTTTTGTGTATTTATATTTTTATTTTAATGTGTATTGTTTTTGTTATATACAAATGGTATTGAAAACATAATATTATTATTATTAAACAAATGGTTTTGAATGTTTATTTCATATTTATTCATATAAATATATTTTATTTACAAATAAATGTCATTATGCATAAATAGAAACCATGTTCTCTTGATAATTATTGTAAAGTTATGTATTTAATATGCAGAGTGATGCAGTTCTCTAAACGTCCGCTAGTCAAAAGGCGGCGCAATATCACTATAAACTTCTTTACAACAGTGGGCTGTTTCGTGGCATAAATAATTCTTTATTGATCTTATACATGATTAGATATTGCCTACATATTTTTTTAATTATATCTTTACTTTTCGTTAGATAATAGAGTTAAATACATTAAAATATGTTTAAATATAATGATAAAGCCTCAGAGCTGAGCTGAATGTGAGAGTGATGTTAGTAGATCTGTTTACAACAGGAGTGAGGGACAATGCTGTTATTCCCCCTTTTCTCTTCTCTTTTCTCTCCCATCCCTCTTTATGCCCACAGTCCAGCAGAGGTCAGCTGATGGGTCACACTTCTGGGGTCAGAGGGGTGGGGTGATCTGGGGAAGGGTCCTAGAATACATGCCGGATCTTCTTTCGCACTGTTCTGAGAATATCATATTGATCTGATGATCCCTTATTGATCAAATCTCACGCATTAGAATATTAGCAGTTGCTGTTTCCAAAATGAAATGGAATAAATGACATGTTTTCTCCCAGATGCAGATAAATCTGTTCATCCTCACGACAGTGACACAGCGAACCAGAAGATGGATAACAATAGGAGGTTTATATTTTATATAAATAAATATATATATATATATATATATATATATATATATATATAATTATTATTATTATTATTATTATTAATGTAATTATGTGTGTGTGTGTGTGTGTGTGTGTCTTATTTATCATTGTATTATTGTTGTTTTTTTACTGTATGTGATGCATAATTATTTTGAGATATAATTTTGAAAATAATTATATATTACTGAAAAGTGGACTTTAAGAAAGTTTTCAGCAGGGTGACATGCTATAAATATATAAACAAGACTATATTTACGAAGCATTTTTTTTTCACTGTTTTTTTTTTTTATACATTTTTAATATTTCTGTTAGAAATTCATGTCAACGCAGGACCATTTAAAATGAACAAGTGAAAGTGAAAAATGTCAAAACTTGAAGATCAGTTATTGGACAGATACAGATACAGCTTGAAGAGCTGAAGTGTGCTGTTTTGTGACTGTGGGAAACTGAACTCAGGCTCTTTTCTCCTGATGTTCACTGAACAGATGTATTGTTCTTGCTGACCTGCTGTCCGAGCAGAACTATTGTCCGGCCGGTCAGAGTGTCCAGAGGAGAGCAGATCAATACTGTCCCTTCAGTCTCCAGCTGTCCAGCTCAAGCCATGGATACTGGGCAGATCTGGATCTGTTCCACCGGCTGAGTGTGTGTGTGTGAGTGTGTGTGAGAGAGACATAACACTGAAGTAAAAACACACACACAGTAGAGCAGCCTAAGTGTATGAAAGACTGGGGCAAGTTGTCACATTCAGATTCGGACTCTTCAGGGACACAAAAGCTTTGTATATTGTACCCTGGATGGAGAAAAGTGCAATCGTTGTTGATCCTACAGCATTTAAAGACAGATTCAGACACACAGTTTAATGTTTTAGTCTCATGCAAGAACCAGAGTGATTTAAGTGTTCAAATGCTATTCTGAGCCAATGCAACAACAATCTCAACATCATCTGGCTTTTCGACACAGTGATCAATAAAAAGTAAAGTAACAAACTGAATTAATAAATATGATGAATAAAACAAAATTTTTTGATACTAATACTTATTTTTTTATTCAATACTGATCAGAAAACCAGTGTTTAGTGCCGTCAAAAGATTAATTACATCCATAATAAAAGTTTGTGTTTGCATAATGTGTGTGTGCTGTGTAGATTTACTATGTTCAGTATTTATAAAAACACACACATGTATATATTTAAGAAAAAGTTAAATTTACACATGAAATAAATTTATATATAATATAAGTAATATATTTTTAAAGTAATATTTATATTATATATATACACACTGCATGCAAAAAGAAATAACATCAAAGATCACGTGATCAGCACAAACCGTTAATAACGCCTTATATTGTTTTATGTTATTTCAAGTTGTAATCAATTGATGATTTTAAAAACGTAATTCAAACTATTTTTAACTGATTAAAAAAACATAATAAAAGAGGTATATCCTCTCATGAATATCCATCTCTGAACATTTGTTTTCAGGCGGAGGAATCTCCTCACTCTCCGATGAGCCGCGTCACGCAGCGCGCTCCGGGACCCGTGCCCTTCCGCAGGAAGTAGTGCGCTCGCAGCGGTCAGCGGCGTCGCGCGCTCCGTTGAGTCAGAAAGTGTGTGGAGCTCGAGTCCGCAAGCCACGGCTCAGGCATGCTCGGACTAGCAGAGTAAATGGCGTCTTTCAAAACGGATTTATACCAGCATCTGCTGTTTCTTGCAGTATTTCTGTCAGTCTCTGGTAAGAGCGTTTATTTCATATTTGTTGGAACAGAAATTAGTTATGCATGAACTTAAATGTCAGGATGTTTCGTGACTTCAGTGTCCTGGATGAGGGGCTTCATGCACTGAAACTTAAAACTTACATAGAAAACATTATTAAATGTATATCTATTCATATTTATACATAAGATATTTGTCATTACTGAATGAATGCTCGAGCTTTGATTCACTCACGTGCGCGGAACACAATGTAACAAACTTCAAAGAAGCATCGGCAATCATGCAAATCTTACGTGTTTCAAGACATCAACATGATTCTCCTGATCACAGAAGCTTATTGCACATTCACATTTTCAAACGAAGAGCTTTTTTAATTTAATGCATAATTCACATACATTATCGTATTATATTATGCATAAAAAGTGCTTCATGCATAATCAAATAGTTGGTGATATATCATAAAGCATGCATATTGGTGTATATTTAGGAACAACATCTATAAGTTAATCATAATATCTGAAATATATCTATTTGAGTGTCACCTTATGATATTATCAAGTCTTCCTGCTGTAATATAATGCATAAAATATTAGTGATAGTTACATCATGAAACTTATATTTATGCATTGTCATATCTGACTGAATACAATATATGACTAATATGCTAAACATTGTTGTGAAATATTAGTTATTATAGTCACTTTTTATTTTTCCTCTCCATTCTCTTTATTTCTCTTCATGCACAAAAATAAATTTAAATCTATAATTATTAAAAATTTATAAAGACAGATGCATTTCATAAATATCCTAAATGTTTCCAAATCATGACGTTACAATCTTGAAATTCTCTTTTTAGATCCTTTTAAAAGGTGTTTTTATTTTATTTTTTGCTCTCATAGCTGCTAAATGTCATGCTGGGAATGAATTACAGCTCTTCTTTAGACAAGAATGAAGTCTCTTCTGACTTTATGAGCCATGAATAAGAGGATTACCGCGAGTAATGCATCAGGTCAAATATGATTACAGCATCTCATCTCAGTGGAAACTCACTTGCTTCTGTCTCTGCAGGTGTGAGGAGTTTTAGTGAGCTGTTTTTTATAAAGGAGCCCCATGATGTGACCGTATTGAGGAGGGATGCTGTGGTTTTGGACTGTCAGGCCCACGGCGAGGCTCCCATCGGGATCCGGTGGCTGAAGAACGCAGTGGTGCTCACAGAGTCAGAGCGGGTTTACCTGCTCACCAACGGCTCTCTGTTCATCTCAGAGGCGGACAGTCGTAAAGACAAATCAGATGAAGGCTTCTACCAGTGCCTTGCCCAGAACAAATATGGATCTATTCTCAGCCAGAGAGCGCGCTTGACTATCGCAGGTAAGTTGCATCGGTGTATTCGTCCCGATGTGAGTCAGTTTGCTGAAATGTCTTTTGAGATTAAAGGAATAGTTCACCCAAACTTTTCTGAACATGTACTCCCCCCACCAGGCCATGTTCTGATGTTTCTTCATCAGATTTGGAGAAATGTAGCATTGCATTACTTTTTTAGCAATGCAGTGAATGGGTGCCGTCAGAATGAGAGTCTTTTTTTTTCACTTCACGATTATTGTGATGTTTTTGGACTCTCCTTCTGACAGTTTTTGTGAACTAGTTCTATTCCTTGTTTCAAAAGCATTTTTTTTCTACAGTCAAATATGTTTTCAGAAAAGCGTCATGTCGGCTGTAATCAGTGTGAGATGAATCTAATAAAAAACATCAATCATCATACGGGTGTTGCAACTTTTATCACACAATATATGTAAATGACCTCAATCATTTTTGTTGACGCAGTATATAGCTCATCATATTTACACACAAATGTATATTTTTTGCTTTCCACTTCCACTTGTGTCTTTTGCAGCTTCTTGTACATAGTGTGGTGTGATCATGAGGCGCTTGGAAAAAATGCTTCTACAAAAAAAAGGTTACATCTGCAGTTATGGCCTTGTTTAGAGATCTCCAGACTAATTTCTGGGGCAATATATCGCCCAACAAAAAAGATTGCTCTTGTGTCAGGCCTGCTGGCTGTAGTCTGCTCAGATTGTTGGTTGTAGATGTGCTACAGATAGCTGGAGGATAGATGAGTGTGTTTGTGTGTGTCCGGTGCGGGGCAGGGGTCAGTGCTGTGCTCGAGGGTTCGCGGCTGTGTGAGAATGTGTCCATTGGTGTGTAAATGAGGGCCGGCGGGTCTGAAAAGCTCAGTTTGTGGACACTAGTGCCCCGGTGTTAAAGAGCACATGACCCCTATTCATCAGCACCTCCTGACCACAGCCATTGTTCCTGCTCTCCTGTGTGTGTGTGTGTGTGTGTGTGTGTTTGACAGAGGCTTTTAAAGTCCTCTCCTCTCCTGAGGCTGCTTCAGAACAAAAAGCATGTGTTTCTGCTGAGCATTCAGAGCAAAACTTCAGCACGTCGACTGTTCGAGAGGAGTTTGCTCTTGGCTGGGTGTTATAATTAACTACAACTAAAACCATAAAACACTTGAAATAAAATGATTGATAGCTGAAATAAAGTAAATGACACACAAAAAAATATTTTATCGCAGCTAGTTGACAAGGCATCATTTCTCATTTTTGTTGAACTCTGAAATACATAAGATTTAGAAATTGAATTAATAAAAATGTAAAAAATATAATTATATTTGTACACTTCATATTTAAAAACTAAATATCAACAATGAAATTAATATAATTAATAAAACATAATATATGCCTAATAACTAAAAACTTTATAGAGTAGACAGACATTTAATGGAAAAAAATATATAAAAATGATTTATGGGATTTTTAGGACTTGATTCGAGATTCGTTTGATCAAAATAACTCAAATCAAAGCCAATTAATTGTAATGAAGAACAGTTTAAGATTTTTTTTTTCATTTTTATTGTATTTTTTTAAATATATTTATTTTAATTATTAATTGAATTTTATAAAATGTAAAAATTATAAAAATATAATTTATTAAAATTATATATATATAATGTTTGTGTGTTTAATTGTAATATATATATATATATATATATATATATATATATATATATATATATATATATATATATATATATATATATATATATATATATATATATATATATATATATATATATATATATTTTTTTTTTTTTTTATGAATATATTGTAATAATTTTGATATGAATTCAGATTCTCCAAAGATTGCTCCGCACAATTTCTTTGCTTCTACTGAATCACAACTATTAACAACTAGTAATTTGGGGCTGTTTTAAATAACTTCAGCTGAACAAAAGTTGAGACGAGACAAAGTTCATTCCTTAATGGAATTTCCTTGAAGTTTCCGGAGCGTTTAAAGAGAAACATCTGAGTGAAATCTTTCTGTTCTTGTTGTTTACACACATGCATGTGTTCAGGATGGTCATGATTTTCTGGGGGTGGAGCCTGAATGTTTGCAGGTGTAAATCTGCTAATGACTCTTGTATTGTGTAACAGGACTAAAGGGAGAAAAGCTAAATATGACACTCTCCTCCTGCCCTCTGCTTCACCTCGAGAGCCCACAAGCATGACTATAGTCTGGGATTTACTGAGAGAGCATCATGGGAAGGAAGTAGTTGTTTGTGTTATGAAGTAAAGACAGCGAGCTGCTTTAACAGGGCTCTCTACAGACTCTCTAAAAGCCTGTAACATTACAGGAACCTGGGAAATACCCTCAAGACCGACAATAAAGCTACTTGAAGGGAATCGTGGGGGATATCAACTCCTGTAAATAAACAGACACATAGATTTGAGTTAAAAACATGCAAAACTGGACAATATAATGAATAAGGATGATATATTTGAATTGATATGCAATTATTTGATCTATTACTAAATTCTAAAATTATTTAATCTTAAGCATGCATATATCAACTCACTTGCATAAAAGATTTTAATATTTAATGTTGATTGATATATACATAATTTGCATACAGATTAAATTATCGAATGCATCTTCTGGACAACTTTCAGGATTTTTTATGCATTAAAATTCGAAACATTCCTTTGGTTGTGACACAAGTCTGGCTTTTTCTTACAATTATGTCTTATGCTGATTAATTTAATGCTTATTTGCATGCAAATTAAGCAATTCATTGCACAACTTTACTTATTTAATGCATTTTTTTAATGCTTTTTTATGCATATGAAATAATTAATTATGCTGATTACGTTGCATGCAATTTAACACAAACTATTAAATGCATGATCTTTCCAGCATTATACACAAACACACACTCACAACTGAAAGTCTTCTGCTCCTGATTGGCTGGTTTTATAGCAGCGAGTCGAGCTGATGGCCTCCATGCGATTGCTTTCTGCTCCACTAGTTTGCTGAATTGGTGAAAAGTCTCCTTTTGTCCCATCTGCCCCCAACTGCCCCGGCCAAAGAAGCAGATTTCTTTGCAGGGCATTTGTTTGACCAGATCGAGCTGGTCAGGACAGCTGGCTCTTTGCACCAATGGAAGGGCAATTATGCAAACGAGAGAGAAGTATGCAGGGATTTGGGGAAGTTTGATTACTGCTTAGTTTGTGTTGTGGGATGAGAAGTGAGAGTCCAGGGGTTGAGTGTGATTTTAGCACCGTTATGCGATGATGGAGGCGACACTTTTCTTCATGCTTGTGTTTTTTGACACCGTGTGTTGGCAGATGTTGTGTGTGTGTGTGTGCGATTGATGGTTCCCCATGTTTAGACCTTTTGCCCTTCTCATATATCAGTCACTATCACATGTTTACTCAACTATCTAAACGCGGACATACCTTCAGTACTGTCTTACATAAAAACTGATCAGATCAATGCATCATGCTGTATTTATCTGATCAAAAACACAGACAAAACTGAAATATCATGACATATGATTGCAATTTCTAATATACTATCACATGCATTCATGGAATTGCAGGATGTACAGGCCTTAAATATTGTAAAGATGATCTTGTTAACATTGTAAGAGGTCTTCAGTTCCCTCACTGAATGTAAATCGGCTGTGTGTGGAGACGGCGGGTGTCAAAGGTGGCCTTCTTCAGCAGTTTAAAATTAGAAACATGCCTGCGTTTGTGACTCACGGAGGGCCGGTGATGGAAACCGGTCCCTGAGGGCCTCTAATGTGTTCCTAGAATTCCTGGAATTGCTACAGGAATATCAAAACACTCTTTTCTTTCCTCAATTTTTATTTTTGCTTGGTGATGCTTCAGGTCTCCTGAGTTTGAGCTGAGATGTTTGAGGAATTTCAGAGGGACGAGATGCACAGTGTGGCATGTGAAAGGTTTCCATGGATTCCCTAAGTGCTGGTCGGAAAGGTCAGAGCAGGTTGTGTGCAAGGAAACAGCGGCGAGGAGAGAAATATTCCTGCTAATAACAGACAAAAACATGGCAGCGTAGACCAGCTCATCTCTCTGGAGTCTGGATGTATGAACACAGAGCTGACTCCATCTAGTCCTGAGTGACCGATGCACTTAACAAAATAACAAAAGCAATTCAATGACAAAGTTTAATGGCAAAAAGTAGATTTCAAAATGTATAATTTAACTTCAAGTCTGCAAAGGAATGGATCAAATGGAAGAGAAAAAAATCAGGATTATGCTTTTGAATCGTTCAAATATTTCAAAATGTGTTGAAACTTGAAGAAACAGCTGTAATTCAGACAGGAATCATGTGTTTGTATTAGTTTTCCTGCTGATCGAGTGATAATACATGATTTCTTTCACCACGCAAATGGTTGTAAAAGCAAAAATGCTACAAAATGCATCATATTTTCTTAGAAAGTGTTACGTGCTCCAGTAAAACAGCAACTATTATTGAAATCAGCACCCAGAATTAGTAAGAAACGGGTACTGGATTTGATTCAGGAGGACGGTGATATCAGTGCATTTTAGGATTGCATGCATGTTGCTTGAGAGTTTGCCAAAATGCATGCATTAATGTTTATGTCATATCTGAAAATGCTGTGTAAGCAGTCAGCGTGAGGGCTACTCTTCATCTATTTGATCACAGATAATGCTCTCGAGGTGATCGTTTGACCTGTTGCTCTTCAGCGGATCAGATAAGACACAATAGCTGTGCTGTTCTCAGAGCTCAGGGGGGAGATAAGGGTCTCGGGATAGTCTCCGGCCTCCCTGCCCCCAAACCGCTGAGAGGCCAAAGGCCATAGGGTGAGGTCCTGAGTCTGGCCTCTGATTGGCTGGTGAGGGGCCGGTTCAGGCTTCTGATTGGCTGGCGGGGGTCCTGAAGCTCTAGGGCTGCTGGACGGACCCTGACTGATCCTCAGCATTCTTCCCTTCTGTTCACAGACAAAGCATTCTTCTCTATTTCTCTAAAGAAGGAGTGAGCGAGAGGCGAGGACAGGTCACGACACAGTGGGACTGTGTTTGTGCATAATGCATCTGCTAATAAAACCTTAAAACATCTCAAATTACCTGTGCATTAAAGATGGGTTAGCTGCATCACTCTTGTCAGAGCTGCTTCTGAGTGGGTCAGAATCTCTTCAGTGGTCTCTACAGAACAAGATGAGGTGCTTAATGAAGTATACAATTGCATAAAATGATGGAGATGGAGGCCCATTAACCCCGTGTGTGCCGATCCACAGACCTGTGCTGCTCTGAGCGAAGGAGAGGAACTCGCTGAAACGGAAGTGTGCGCTTCTGGAGTTGCTCTGTTGTGCTAGGGCTTGGTTTCTGGTTCGTGTTTGGTGGATGCCTTACTGCTGCCCAGGATTTGTTGAGGTCAGAGGTCAGAGGTCAGAGGTCAGGTCAGTGGAAGGGACAGACTTACAGATCCTCTTATAATGCTGAGTTAGACTACAGACTACATCGAGCTGTGGTTTATCAAACCATTAAGTCAATTTCTGGCAAGGAATAAATTATTTAAAAAGGTGATTGCAGCCTTTTCTGGACAATTCAGACTTTTCCCACTTAATCTATATCTCCTAATTTTTTATTTTTTTATTTTTTTTGATGATTTCGTCTGTTTTTTTATTTTTATTTTTTTTAGAATTAATTCATCACTATATGCTATTGCAGTTTGTATGAATCTTTTGAATTAGCCTTTTAATTTCGATTTTCAGTATTCAATGGATAACTTTGGTTGAATTTTTAGTCATTTTGATATTGTTTATTTAGTTATTTACCCAGTATTAGCGCACAAACACACACTGCATCCAGTAGGTCACCAGATGCATGCATAGTGTAGTTTAATTGACATTCTAGAAGTGTTTTTACAGAAGAGGAGCTTCATGACTGGTAGAATTATGTATGAAGCATCATAAATGAGTGATGATGACTTCCTGTCACTGACTCAACATTCAGGCCCGAGGCTGGCTTTGTTATTATCTCCGTCCGAACATGAGGTCTGTGTGTACAGCAGAGCTTCCATTGATTCCGGTTAACTAATTATTGACCGGAGGCTTCTCCAGGGGTCGAGGGGGTTGATCTGAAGGGCTTTGGTTTGGGGGTTTTATGGCTGTTAGCCTGAGAAGACCTCACTAAAGAGACACGGAGAACAAACATTCATGTCTTTCGATCCTTAAAGAGTCTGTTTATGGGGAGCTGTGTTTGCTTTTACTGATTATCATCATTCAGAAAGACAGAAGAGTCTCTTTAAAGGGATGGAGCTATTATTATGGTGGACTCACACTGAAACCATAAAAAAAAAAAGTAAGATAACTGAAATAAAAATTCAGCTGGTTCCTAAATTTCCATTTAGTTTACCTTGTATGAAAATAAGTCTAAAACTGAAATAAAAATATTAAAAACTACATAGACATATATGAAAAAATATGTTACTAAAACAAAAATGTTAATAAAAAACCGAAATATAATAACAATAAATGATTAATTAAACTATTAGTAAAAACTAACAGCACACAAAAATTAAAATGTCATTATATTTTAAGATTTTTTCATATTTATTTTATTTTATATTTATTTATTCATTTCAGTTTAATTATAAAGTTAAAAAAAATCCCATGTTTAAAGAGTTTTTTTTTATGTTGATTTTATTTTGTTTATTTATTTAAAAAGGTTATTGTATTTAAAAGTTGATGTTTCCAAAGTAAATAAGTAATAATCATGATTATTTGTGATTTTCTCACTCTTAAATATCTCTTGGCATGAACACTTTCTAATTAAACACAGATGTTTTTATTAGAGAGAATCACGTGAAGGTAACAAGCCAAAGGGTTGTGTTTAGTTTAGAGAGGAACACACACACACACACACACAGAAGTGTTACCAAAAGGTGTGTGTTATGCTAGCGTGAGGTGTTTGTCTAAAGCTTTTGGTTCAGTTTGCCTCGCTTCTTCTTCTTCCGTCTATTTTATTCTATTGTGTTCATCTCTCTCATACTTGAATGGCTTGTTCAGATTTGCCATTAAAACAACACATTCACAGCTCAATAAGTCTCTAAATGTTGTTTCTCATGGTCACTATCTGGTTGTTTTTCTGCAGGTTTATCCTCCTTCACTCAGCAGCCGGCATCAATCACGGTTACAGAGGGATCTGTCGCACGATTCAGCTGTAAGATCACAGCCACGCCCCCACCAATCATCACCTGGGAGTTCAACAGAGTCACTTTACCACTGGCCACTGAAAGGTAAGCTCCGCCCACCTACGAGAGGGAGGAGGGGCTTAGTATTGACCGCTTACTCTTGAAAGAAATCATGTTTTTTCATTGTGCATTCCAATGAATCTCAATCAAACTGCATGGATGTTTGCATGTGTGTGTCCAGAATCACAGTCCTGCCCGGGGGAGTGTTACAGATTCAGGGAGTTGAACGGGCTGATGCTGGGAGTTACCGCTGTGTGGCCGTTAATATGGCCAGCCGCCGCAGGAGCTCCGAGGCCGAGCTAACCGTGACCACAGGTCTACATCCAGATCACAACACTAGTATTCATGCATGCTACAGTCATTTTCATTTGCTCTCTTTATGCTTCTCAACAGCTCCATCTCCCAGAGTTCCTCAAAGACCTCGTATCATCGCCGCTCCGCAGAATCTGACCGTGGCGCTTCACAGCACGGCTCTGCTGGAGTGCATGGCGACCGGAAATCCTCGTCCGCTGATCTCATGGAGCCGCGGCGACCAGAAATCCATCGACGTTCACAAAACCAAGGTTCTCGGCAATGGAAACCTGCTCATTTCCGACGTGAGACCCCAGCACGCCGGGATCTACTTTTGCCGTGCAACTACGCCAGGAACCAGAAACTACACCATTGCAGCCGCTAATATAACTGTGCTAGGTAGAGTACATCAACACAGGGTTTCTGTGGGTCTTAAAAAACCTTATTTCACCTTTCCACAATTTAAGGCCTTAAAAAGGAGTTAAATCAGAGAAGATTCTTAAATTAAAGTGCATGGCATTTAATGTCACATGCATTGAAAAAAATGATATTTGAACAAAGTGAAGTGAGTTAAAACCCCCCAAAAATTATGTGGATAGGGATGAAAATTACTTTCCAGTTTGCATTCAGTTGATGCACAATAGCAGATTTTTGTTCTTGTTTGAACCTTAGACGAATTCTGATCAACTTCTTAGAAAAAGAGACTTCCAATCTTCTGAAATTGTACATCTCATGTGAATGTGTCTTGATTTAAGAATCATTTACTCTGGAAAACAAGACAAAAATACTATTTTTAGTGTGATTAGAAAATGCAGTAAAAGTTAGAGCTATTCATGCCTTAAGCTATTCGTATTAGTAGTAAAATGTATGAAAAAATAATGGATATAGGTACAAAGTTGAAGTTTTTTTTTTAATCATTGGGATATCAAATAAAGATTATGTTGCATGAAAGTATGTTGTAAATTTCCTACCTTTAAATATATAAAAAATGTATTATCATTAGTAGTATGCATTGCTAAGAACTTAATTTTGACAACTTTAAAAGTTTTTATTTTTTGCACCCTCAGATTCCAGATTACATCTTCCAACCATACATCAACAGAAAGATTATTTATTAAGCTTTCAGATGATGAAAAAATCTCTTTTTTTTTTTTAATTGTCCCCTATGACTAGTTTTGTGCTCCAGCGTCACACATAAATAAAACAGCTGTTTTAGATTGCACAAATGCATGTATTTAATATATGCGTCTGTGCATTTCTTTACATGCAGCGGCGCCGTCTCTCGTGGAATGGCCGGAAAGCGTGACCCGACCGAGGGCTGGTACCGCCCGCTTTGTGTGTGTGGCAGAGGGATCTCCAAAGCCTCAGATAACATGGCTGAAGAACGGTGAACCTGTTCACTCCAATGGACGTGTCAAGATGTATAACAGGTACTGCCATGTGAAAAACATCCGTGAATCATTGCATTCGAGAACATGCATTGGATTTAGATTTAAAACAATAAATGTGTTTCTTGCAACATTTGCATCTGCTTAAATAGTTTATTGCATCTCAAAACAGGCATCTTAATCTAAAGCTGGATGCTTTTAAAGCTGTAGACACTGCTGCCCTAAAGCCTGAACCCAATGCATTTATAATTTATGTCTGTCTTTAATTTGTATATTTTGAGCACTACGCTCATTTGTCTGCTGGAAACTCTGTTCTGCTCAAATATTCATCAGCTGGTTTCTTCTGTGGAACAAGAGAGGGTTAATTATTCAGTGCTCTGCTAATGGGGCTTGAGCTGATTTACTCTTTGATTTTACTCTAATTTGTTTTCCTGTCTGGGTTTGTTATGTGACCCTAAAAGCAAAAGAGGAGGGTTTCCACCTCAACATACACACGTTAAACATGCATGTTAAATATATATGTATATATGTAAATATTTATTCCTGCAGTTCCTTTATCAACAAATATTAAAGTTACAAAACAAAATATTGATGTTAAAAAACATATATATATATATATATATATATATATATATATATATATATATATATATATATATATATATATATATATATATATAAAATAAAATTATATATAAAATTCACTATATTCCCCAAATTCACTAATAATAATGAGGTAGTAAAATGTCCTTAATGTTTGTGAAAATAATGCTAAAAAATAATATAATATAATATAATGCATCCTGATGTTTATATTAGTTTTCGTTTTTCTTCATGATGGGTCTTATTCAGTTCTTAGTTTTATAAATTAAATTAAAATTAAAAATTAAATTAATGCATTTAGCAGACGCTTTTATCCAAAGTTTACATTGCATTCAGTCTAACAATGTTTCCTAACATGTGTTCCTTGGGATAATTTTATATATTTAAATATATCACTAAATTGAGAATATGGTAGTAAGATGCGCTTAGTTTCTATGAAGATAATGCAAAAAATGTTTTGAATTTGTCATGCAATATTACCAGGTTTAGTGAGATGTCAGTATATCAGTATCTTGAGGCAAAAAGGATAAAAAAAAACTCATAATGAAAAACTCTTGTTGTTCACAGTAAACTGGTGATTAACCAGATCATTCCTGAAGATGACGGCATATACCAGTGTCAGGCGGAGAACGAGCAGGGGTCGGTTCTGGCCATGGCTCGTCTGATCGTAGTGATGTCAGACAACCGGCCGAGCGCTCCCAGAAACATCCGTGCGGAGACCGTGTCCAGCTCAGCCATCCTACTGGCCTGGGAGAGACCCATGTACAACTCGGACAAAGTCATCGCCTACTCTGTGCACTACATGAAGGCAGAAGGTGAGCGATATATCTCAGATATAAACGGTTAAATGTGGAGCGGAGATTGGTGAAAATGCACAAGAGCCAAAAAATGTCCTCACTCTCAGGTCATGCAAGATCAGGATGAGTTGGTGTCTTCATCAGGTTTGTAGAAATCTAGCATTGGATCAGTGTCTCTTCAATGGATGCTCTGCAGTGAATGGGTGCCGTCAGAATGAGAGTCCAAACAGCTGATAGATCCACAGCACTCCAGTCCATCAGTTAACATCTGGAGAAGAATAAAGAAGAAGCAAATACAATATTAACACGTTTTTCAAATCTGAGTCCATGATTCATAATTCTGGTCTGAATCAGGAGAGAAATATGCACAGATCATGCACTATTTACAAGCCAAAACAATATCAAACGAATATCCGGGTGGATATTAATAACAACAAGAGATGGACTTTATGGCCAGATTTAAAGTTAAAAGTTCTTAATGATAGATTTGTTTCTTGCAAACATGCAACTTTTGTCTTCTCCAGATGTTAACTGATGGATTGGAGTGCTGTGGATTACTTAATTTATTCCTGCAGTAAGCCCAGTTTAAAAGCATTGACGTTCTTTCAGCTTCTGAGAAAAATTGGCAATGCTTGTGAGGAGACGAGGAAGAGAAAACAATGAGACGTTTAACAGGAACTCCTCGGACAAGTGTGAAGTCTTTATTAGGGCTTTTGCCGGTTGCACTTGGACTTCCAGAATTCCAGGCCATTTAGTTAGAGAAGAATAGTTGAAGAGATAGAATACACACTGCATCTGCTCTGGAGGGCAAAAAGCATCGGAAGTGATCGAAAGGGCTGCAAAAGCAGGCTAATTATCCCGAGTGTTGGAGTGTCTGAAGAGGCTTTGGGGGGTTTGTCTCTGTGCGTCAGAGTCAAAGTCTTCAGCGTGGCCATTCAGCACCAGAACAAGGCCTTTTCTGCTGACTGTGGAGTATCTGGTTTATTGAGACTCAGTGCTGTAGAGTGTTTCTTTTATTTGAGCATCTTAATGTGGCCTAATTCAAGTGTTATCAGGTGCAGTGGACTTGTGGGAAAACCAGCAGGTGGAACTTGCCTTTAGTTAAATTGATAATGCGGTTAATTAAAAGAAGGCATGGACAAGTTTCTTTTTATTCTGGCACTGGTTTTTTAATAGCCACACAGACTAATAGTTAGAGAATTCATGCATTTTGAGTTATAAAGGGTAAGGAGCATGCATTTCGGATATAATTAGTAAAAAAAAGAATACAAGATTATTATATACAAGAGTAAGTTTTAAAGAAAATAACATTTTAGTCGTCACATTTCTTGTTCAATTCAATGTGGTAATTTGCATTTCTTTTTAATTGTGTGAATCATTTCTTGCAATTTCTGAGTAAAACTGGTTTCAATAGTAAATTCAGTAAATTCTACATCTATTATTTTTTTTAGCATCCATGCATTGTTAATGTGCATTAAAAAATGGCTTTTATTCAAAGTGACATCCATTGCATTCAAAATGTGCATTTTATCAGTTCATACCTTCCCCAGGAATCAAACCCAAGATCTTGGCATTGCAAACACTGCAATGTAGTTGAATTTGTCATGCTTTTCAGTATTGTGAAACATTAAGTCATGTCGTATCCCAACAGGTCTAAATAACGAAGAGTACCAGATCGTTATCGGTAACGATACTACCCGCTACATCATTGATGACCTGGAGGCTGGGCGGAACTACACCTTTTACATCGTAGCGTACATGCCTATGGGTGCCAGCCGCATGTCTGACCACGTCATACAGCACACACTCGAGGACGGTGAGTAGAGGATGAGGATCAGACCCTCAAACCTATGTTTAAGGACAAAATGTTTAATTAAAACGTTTTTTCCTGGGAACAGATTTGGAGAAATGTAGCATTGCATCAGTGTGTCATCAATGGATGCTCTGCAGTGAATGGGTGCCGTCAGAATGAGAGTCTGATAAAAACATCACAATAATCCACAGCACTCCAGTCCATCAGTGAACATCTGGAGAAGACAAAAGCTAAGAAACAAATCAATCATTAAGACGTTTTTAACTTCAAGCAGTTGCATCCTGCTAAAATACGAGTCCATACTAACACTTACTCCAGTCAAAACGTCTATCTCCTGTTGTCTCTCACATCAAAATCCAGCCTCATATTTGTTTAGAACCGTTTTGGCTTGTAAAAAGCACTTGAACTGTGCAGAGTTCTCTACTGATTCAGACCAGACGCTATTATGGACTCGCATTTTGGCCAGAAGCAATGGCTTGAAGTTAAAATGCCTTAATGATGTATTTGTTTCTTACAAACTTGCAGTTTTTGTCTTCTCCAGATGTTAACTGATGGACTCGAGTGCTTTGCATCAGCTGTTTGGACTTTCATTCTGACGGCACCCATTCACTCAAATTTACTCGGATTGAGCTGAGTGTGCTGCAGCACCTGCCTTTAAAAAAGATGCAACATTATATCGTTGTATAAATTATATTTTACTATATTTCCCCTGAGATCCATTCATAATGCTTATCATTATTATTTTACTGTATTTAAGCTTCTATATGTAGATGAGGTCTGTTTTGGCTGTTTGTGGGTTTGCTAATGTGTCCGTGATGTCTGTAAGAACTGATTGTCATGAAGTAAATGTTGTTTCTGGTTTCTCTCTCCGGCTCAGTCCCCTTGCGTGCTCCTGAGTTGAGCCTCACTAGCCGCAGTCCGTCTGATATCCAGGTGTCGTGGCAGCCTCTGTCTCATAAGATGAGCCGCGGTCGTGTGTCTGGGTACCGCCTCTCGTACAGGACCAGCACAGACGAGGCAGTGACACAGCTGGAGCTCTCAGGACACAGAACCCATCTCCTCCTGGAGGGTCTTCACCCAGACACCACGTACCTGCTCCGCATCTCTGCAGCGACCAGCGTGGGATCGGGAGAACCATCGGCCTGGACGTCCCACAGGACACCGAAGGCCTCCAGCACTAAAGGTGGGACATCTGTCTATCGATCTATGTGAATCTTCTGCCGTCTGTAAGTACTGTAAAAGCGTCACCAGACATGCTTTGAAAAGATTAGTGCGAATCCCTCTCTCTTTCTCATTGCTTTGGGCTGATAATCTCATTAAGGCACTGCATTTGTTCCTGCATGACCTCTGACCCCTCTTCTCATCCACATGGGAAAGGTTATAAAGCGAGAGCCGCAGGCCTCTCACCGTGAGTCACCTGTGATCTGCTCTCGGTTCGGTTACTGTGCTTAATATAACGCCTACAGAGATACTGAGTGTGATCCGTCTGGATGAGAGAGATTCATAGCAGGAGTTGTTGCCGATAAATCTTGAAGATTTGTTCTCCTGAGGTTACAGGGCTGCTTTGAGATTAGTCATGTTTTGTTCTACCGTGCAGTCTGAAATTACAGCACTCCTAACACAACTTGACTTGTTCTGGCACAAGATCTGGGATTAACTGATAATGCGAAGCTGTGTTTCTGATTGGCTGTGTGTTTTCTCCCACAGTGCCCCTGGCACCAGTGCTTCAGCTGGAGTCTCTGAACTGCACGACTGTGGTTTTGCGTTGGCATCTCCCAGCGGGCAGCAGCGCTGGACTGCAGGGCTACAAACTTTCCTACCATGAAGAGAGTGAACCAGCAGGACCGCCGACCCAGATTCCCCCTCACCGGCGCCAGCACACGATTGGAGGCCTGGGTGAGTGCCAGTGACTTTAGAAACTCATTCAGCAGCTGTGTGCAAACACGCCAAAACACAGCATGGAGAACCGTTTGGGGGTCTTGATCGGTCAGAGAGGGACGTTAGCTTCTCTGAACGCCGTCCAGTGTTCAACGCTCAATGGAGCAGAATTGTGCACTTTTCATGAATTTCATTTGAATTGAAGATGCAGAATTGCAATTTGAATTTAAACCTATGAAAATAGCATTAAAATCAGCTGAAATTTGTACGATTTTAATTCATGCTTCTTTGAAAGATTTAAAAAAAAAAATTAAAACATTTGAAGGTTTGGTAACACTTTAGGATAGGGACCAGTTCTCCATATTAACTTGTATATTTGCATGCCTTTATTGAACATACTGGCTGTTTATTAGCACATATTCTACATCACTTATCCTACCAATTTGCAGTAAATTAGAAGTTATTAATGCAACTGAATGAGTGAATGAGGATGGAAAAACACTTACATTTCCAGAATGCATCAACTGTGTTGAATAGATTTAAATTGCAATTCAACAATTTCCTTCTTTCCTGTTTCCTGTCTTCTGTGTGTCTGTGCTAATTCGGTTTAAATTTCACACTCATGAATTAATGAGAGCTGGTTCTGAATTCTGCACAACACTGACATCTTGAGATCAGCTGAACTTTTGTCTGTAACGTGTGAGATTCATGGTGAAAACACCCAGACTGCTCTCATCTGCCCGATGCATGTTCTCATGTTGGATATTGATTATTCTTTCTTAACTCTGTTCATTGCTTCATCCTGAGTCTGTTAATGAACAGGACGGCGCTTGGCCAAGAACTGAAGCATTTGAGTGTTTTTAGAAATGTAGATTTGTGGCTCTCCTCCCTAAACTCTCAGTGACCCTCCCCCCGTGACCTTTAACCCTGCCAGCCCTCTGCCTCAGTGCTGGTCTTCCCATGAGTCTCTGCAGGAGGGCGTTGCAGGTTTGTGGTGTTCTTGCCCTTTCGTGCCACTAAAGGTCACTCTCATTCAGGCCTGTAGTTCAGTGGTGGTCATGAATGCTGTCCCACAATGCTTTGCTTGAGCCATCTGTGGCCATAGAGAGGTCATCCAGCTGGTCAGCATCTGACACAATGCACTGGACACAATATTTGCACAAGTGTCACATGAGATCACTGTCATCTGCTGACTGGAATTGAGTTTAATGTCTGTGGCCTGATATCTCGGTTGCTTCACCTAGACAGCACTGGGGTTAAATGGAGAACAAATAGAGACTCTTGTTGAAGAATTTCAAAAGAACGTGTGTCCTTTAGTCGGCGGTTGTATTATAAACTCATTTCTCATCAGATGATCAGAGCTCTGTACTCTTACTGGATGACAACTTTGGGTCTGTTTTTAAGAGAAACGTCTGAGACAAAGTAGTTTTTTTGTAGATATTATTTATATATATTTCATGATGTCTCCATACTTTCTGAACTCTGAAGAATCAATCAAGTTGAAATATTATTTTAGACTCTATAATATCAGTTTGAAATATGTCAAAATGTCCATTTGATTACAGTGAGGTAAGACACCTGGCCTATCTCGAAGCTTTGGCTGGTTTTCCTGGCTTCCCGACCTTCTCGACAGGATTTGACTTGCACAGATTCCAGGTCAGAGGTCAGAGGTCAGATGCCCCCCTCTTTCAGTGTGTGGTTCATATCTGAAGGCTCTTGTAGCGGAGGAAGGCTGTTGTTCAGGGTGCTTCTGGGGTTTAGGGTTTGGGTATGTGCTCTTTTGTATTGGCTGTGTCTCAAACTGACCTCCGAGGCACCACAACATCACATGTAATGATATAGGATGATTTCCACTTATTATTATTATTATTTCAAAATGTCTTATTTCCCCCCCTTAGCTGTTGTTTGTGGAATCACGCACGTCTTACTCTCCATGCGAATTGAAGTGAGTTTTCTGTGTCATTCACCATCCAAATACTTTCTTTATCTCTCTGAATGCTGATGGCCTGAAGAAAGAGTCCTGGCTTGTGTGCCTGACCCCAGATTCCTAAGGAGCTTTATCTGTGTGTGAACCTTGACCCCTGACCGGCTCCACCGAGCCTCTTCATGACACACACTGTTTACCAAACCGTCCAATCAGGACAGGGCTGCTGGGTTTGGCCCCGCCCCCTCCACCCCCGCTCTATAGATCCAGATCTCAGTGGCTGTGATGTCACTGATCATTAATCAATCAGTCCGGCTGATAGAGGTCTGATTCGCCAGGCTTCAAAGACGACGTTCTGTCAATATCAGTGTTAATCGAATGCTTTATCTGTCTGAGATCCTCGATCTGATCAGAGTTTCTTTTCTCTCTAACAATCATTCAGCCTGTTTGATTCACACGCATTCAGTTTTCTTAACTTCAGATTAACTCCTAGGCAGTGTTGTTCTACTGAAAAACATTTCCAGTACTTGAAAAATAAAAAGGTAAAAAAAAAAAAAAAACTCTAAATACTAGATGAAAATCTTTCTGAACATTTCTAATGAAAATTAGAAATCTTATCTTGACGAATAACTGAAATGAAACGTTGGAGTAAAACTGTAAAGAAAACAATAACATAGAAATGTATAAAACACAGACTAATAAAAATGACAATAGCACAAAACCAAACTACTGCAGATTAAACTAGAATTAAAATCAAAATTAAATATGAAAACATATTTAAAATAAGAGTTATTATACCGAAGAAAACTAAAACCAGAAAAACGTGTGCCACTTGAAATAAAATAAAAGTTAGATGAAATATTATGATATTAGAATTAAATATAAACAAAACGAGGAAACATTTGTCATCTTTGTTTGGTCAAACTTGAAGTACTTAAATATCTAAAACTAAATGAACTAAAAACTGTTTTCATAAAACTTTATAGGCATATTGAAAAATAAACTAATAAAATATTGCATAACATGAAACTTTACTAAAATTTCAAATTAAAGTGGAAACTGAAAAATAAATATGAAATCTAATCCAAATTAAATGATTGATATTAAAAAGATGATTTATCACACCAAAGGACTGTTCGTATGATTAGCCCAAAAGTAAAAACAAATTAAACTGAGAAAAAAAAAACAGATTCACAAATATACACTTTAGATATGTATTTATGTATTATGTTTAACCCTTGAGTCTTGATGCTGTAAAACATTCATGTTCATGTTATTTGCCAGCTGCACAATTACAGACAGTAAGTCAGGATTGTTTAGTTGCAGGATCTGAAGCTGAGAACACATTCAGTGACGTCAGGATTTAATCTGTGTGTAGTGTAGCGCCGCCATGTGGCTAAAGTCATTACTACAGGACAACATGGACACTGCAGCAACTCGAATGTTGTGATGCTCCTAAATAATTTAATATCAATAAAATCATTATAAAGAATAAATAATATTTTAAAATATGCACTTTATCATAGTTATCAGGATGTTTAAGATTATGTGTAAAAAAAAAAAAAAAAAGTAATTTCCAGCACTGAAAATGAAAAATAAATAAATAAATAAATAATAATAATTGGTAGTTCATTCATGCTACACAGTATATTAAATAATATTTCCTTGATTAAAATGTATATTTGTGAGTTGCATATCTATCAAATATTTTTGGTAATTTAGTAAATCCAAAACAATTTAGATGGCAACTTTTAGAGTGCAATTTTTATAACTGTTAATGTTTTCCTGTGAATTTCTTTTGAATATATGATGAGCAGATGAGCTCAGTCTCTTTATGATCCCTGAGTTCTGTGGTTTTGGTCACGTGACTGACCTCATGGCCTTTGGGTCTCTGATTTAACCCTTTGGTCAGTGGTCAGTCAGTGAGGGGCTGAAGCAGATGGATGACGGGGGATGGACACTCGTCTTTTGTGTTGAGCAGCCGGAGAATTGACCACAAACTCACTGACCAACACCTCCAGCTCAGGGCATCTGCTCATGATTAGACACACGTGCTACACACACACACACACACACTTGTGCCCCATTCACACATAATCAGACTAAAGCTTTTGAAGATCTGATCAGAGATTAAAGGTGATTTACTAATTTGACAGATGTGACCCTGGAGCACAAAACTAGTCTTGAGTCTCTGGAGTATATTTGTAGCTATAGCCAAAAATACGTTGTATTGGGCCAAATTATCAATTTTTCTTTTATGTCAAAAATCATTAGGATATTA
Organism: Carassius auratus; assembly: GCF_003368295.1. Classification (NCBI taxonomy): domain Eukaryota; kingdom Metazoa; phylum Chordata; class Actinopteri; order Cypriniformes; family Cyprinidae; genus Carassius; species Carassius auratus. The sequence continues at coordinate 1,312,199 of NC_039260.1, read as the reverse complement.
GGTAAAGATCATGTTCCATGAAGATATTTTATACATTTCCTACTGTTAATATATCAAAACTTAATTTTAAATTAGTAATATGCATTGCTAAGAATTCATTTGGACAATTTTAAAGACGATTTTCTCAGTATTCAGAATTTTTGCACCTTCAGATTCCAGATTAGGTTTAAGATCAAACAGTTGTATCTCAGCCAAATATTGTTCTCCTAATAAACAGTACATTAATAGAAAGCTGTGTAAAAGATGCATACATCTCAATTTCCAAAAATGGACCTTTATGACTGGTTTTGTGCTCCAGGGTGAGAAATCTGTACTGTTGCTATTAAAGCTGTGTATCAGTAGCAGAACACATCATGCATCATTTCATGAACAAGCTGAACGATCAGCAATGCATCAGTGCATGGATCAATTTAGAATTGCTGATCGTTTCTGACATTTCTGCTTTCTCATGCACTGTTAAAAAAAAAAAGAAGCAAATATCTGTTGATTTGTTGCTGTATGTGTGAACACCCAATTAACCCATTCTAAATCCAGCAGCAACTTGATTTTTTTCTTCTTCTTGTATTTCTTTATTATAGATCCAAGAAAAAAGTACCATGTCAAACTCCTGGCCTATAGTTTGATGGGTGAAGGATACCAGGCAGACCAGACCATCAGCACACCGGGATGTGTTTGTGAGTCCAGCTGCGACACACACACACACACACACACACACACTTCTAGAGCTTATTCTTGGCTAAGTTTCAAATAACTTTGTGAAGGCAAGATATAAAGATACCAAAAAAAAATAGAAGAGCTAATACAACTAATATGTATATTTACGTTTTTACTGCATGAAAAAATGTATGCAAACAAATAAATATTTAAATTGATGCTTTATATTGAAAAAAAAGAGATTGTTACAAAAGATTTCTATTATAAATGCTGTTTCCACAAAAAATATAAAGCAGAACAAATATTTGTAACATTAATAATAATCAGAAATGTTTCTTAAGCAGCAAATCATCATATTTTCATGATTTCTGAAGATCATGAGACACTGAGGAATGATGCTGAAAATACAGCTGCACATCACAGAAATAAATTACACTTCAACACAGATTCACACAGGAAACAGCTGTTTGAACTTGTAAAAATATTTCACAACATTACTGTTTTTACCATTTTTTTTTTATCAAATAATGCAGACCTAGTGAGCATATAGGGTTAGGATTCAGAAGAATTTAAAAAGTTTATAGGCTAAAAAAGATTGAAGTGAATATGTCATTGAAACACAAGTTTCTGTGTGTGTGTGTGTGTGTGTGTGTGTTTGCAGCGGTCCGTGATCGTCTGGTCCCGCCCCCTCCTCCGCCTCATCACGTTTACGCCCGCAGTAACTCCTCCTCCTCTGTGTTCCTGCATTGGGCCCGACCGGCTTTCACCGGCGGTCAGACGGTCAACTACACGGTGCGCTGTAACCCGGTGGGACTGCAGAACGCCTCGCTGGTGCTGTACCTGCAGACGTGAGTGTTACTGACACACACACACACACACACACACACACAGACTGTGATGCACGTCCTCTCATATGTGTGTGTGTTCCTGCAGTGCGGCCCAGAGTCTGATGGTCACCGATTTGGACCCAAACACCAATTATGAGTTTGCAGTGCGTCTTCATGTGGACCAGCTGTCCAGTCCCTGGAGTCCCGTGGTTTACCAGAACACACTGCCTGAAGGTCAGTATATGTACAGTATATTTTATGCATTTAGCAGACACTTTTATCCAAAGCGACTTACATTGCATTCAGGCTAACAATTTTCTCCTAACATGTGTTCCCTTGGATTCGAACCCCCATTCGAACATACACTCAAAACACAGTCGTGTCACATTTGGAATAGTTTATCCAGAAGGACATAAAATGATTAAAAATAAGTTATAAGAGCAAGCTTGTGTATTAAAGAAGCATTTTGAATGCAGAAAAGTGAACCGAAGAGGTTTCCATCTGTATTGTGAAGGCACTGAGTGGTTTTGATTGACAGGTGTCTGTCTGTTTGTCTGTTCTCCGATCAGCTCCCACTCGAGCTCCTGTAGGAGTGAAGGTCACTCTGATTGAGGGAGATACGGCGCTGGTGTCCTGGAAAGCGCCTGACGAGCTCAACATCGCCGTGACTCGTTACACCATCCTGTACGCATCACGCCGAGCCTGGGCCGCCGGAGAGTGGCACATCCTGCAGAGAGAAGGTGTGTGTGCCTGCTTAAACCATCATATATATATTAGGGCTGTCAAAAATAGCGCGTTAATTAGTTCTTTGTTGTTAATTACGTCAAATTTTTTAACGCATTTCACGCATGCGCAGTGTGACAAATTATTCAGGTCAGGAAATAAACATATCCCAAAAACAAGAGTGCCCAGAGTGCAGAGGGCGCATGTTTGTGTTTCTGAGTTCATTCTTTCGAGTTTCTCTATGCATAATTTCATAGATATGTGGCTATATTTAACCACTGGTTCATCTAAAACTCTTACACTATCTGTAGTTAAATGGCATGGTTTGATATAGTGCTCAGGTAAATTTGATCTAAGTAAAAGTTAAACTTTTGAAATTCAGAAAAAAAGAACCACATATTGATGAATCAATACATGAAAATTATGTATCTGTGTCCCGTTATTTATCTTTTGGTATGCATTTCAGAAAAAAAAAATGGTTAGGATTCTGGTGTAATTGCAAATAGTGATTAATCATGATTAATCCACTGAAAATTCTGATTAATTTGATAATTTTAATCATTTGACAGCCCTAAAATAAATATATATATATATCTTCTGTTTCAGCTGGTTCCCAGTGCAACATTTTTAATTTTCATGTAGTTTATCTTGATTGCAATAAAATATCAAAAACTGACATTAACATAAAACAATTTATACTGAATAAGTAAATACATAAAAATGAGGAAAAAAACGAAATTACAACTTTTTTTTAATAAATGATGTGTATTTCAGATATTATATAAGTTTTTGTATTAGAGCTGAAAAATGGACAGCGCTGATTCTGTCTGCATTTTTAATTGTTATTTTATTTAAAAAAATATATATATATTTTTTTCCCAAAAATAAAATTAATGCCTTTTTTAATAATTATGTATAAATAAATATATAAGTCACTCTGATTGAGGGAGATACAGCGCTGGTGTCACAATTTGTTTTATATATATATTTTATGTTTTATATATATGTGTGTGTACTGTATTATTATTTTGTAATATAATACTGTATTTTTTTATTATTTTATAGCTGTATATTGCTGCCATATGGACATTAATCTAACCAGGGTCATTATATAGTTAACTTAAACATAACCACAAAAAAAAAGTTACTGGAAATAAAATAAATGTAAACTGAATTTTTTTAAATCATAAAGGTTTTTGGACATTTCTCATTTTCATTTATTTTTGCATATATATATATATATATATATATATATATATATATATATATATATATATATATATGTATATATATATATATATATATATATGTGTATATGTATATGTATGTATGTATGTATTTGTGTTAATAATGTCACTCTCGTTGTCAGGGAGCGTCACGATGGCCCTGCTGGAGAATCTTCAGTCCGGTCAGGTGTACCTGGTGAAGGTCTCAGCATCCAATCAGATGGGAGATGGGCCGTTCTCACCTGCTGTAGAACTGACTGTGGCTACTGATGGACACGCCCCCCGAGCACATGGCTCCGCCCCCGGCACAGGTGAACAACGGAAGCTTTCCAGTCATGCAGTGCCCACTTTAAGCTGGAAATGATGTTAAAATCAATAGAAATATTGCATTTAAATGCATTTTCTTACATGCCATTCATGTGAAGATTCACATAGATGAGATAAACACACAATGCAAGTCATGGCATCATCTGCATACTGTTTTTTTGCTCTGTCTGCAGCGTTTTCTGCTGGTTTCTATCATCTGGATCAGAGGTCGATGACGGGGATTGTGGTGGGCGTGTGCATCGCTTTAACCTGCATCATCATCTGCATCTTCATACTGGCCTGCAGGAGCAAAACCAGGTAACAGATCGCTAATTCAGATGATAAATCAATACTATAATCATGTATAAATAAATAGTTTCTTGCTAATTATTCCACATTATATGGGTTATATAATTACAAATGCATTCTCAAATGTTAGTTAGTTGATTGTTTCCATGCCGAATCCATAACTGAAATGCATTATTCACGACAGGAAATCATCCACTACCAAATCCATCAGACAAGCAGGAGGACAGACTCCGCCCACTGCTGTCCGTCTGGCCAATCAGAGCCAAGATGAGAGTGTGGAGGTGATGATGCCCATGATGAGGGATCATTTCATAGATGCAAAGGCATGTTTAAAATGACACATTCCTAAAAATACATTTCAAGTGAGGGTGTGTGTGTGTGTTTTGTAGAAGCAGCGTGTTTTGTTCTGATGATTGTTTAACTCTTTCAGGGCGGAACAAATCTGATCATTAACAGCTGTGGACCAGTGAAGCCCACCACTGAGAGGAAGAAAAGAAAGAGGTGGAGCTTCTTTAAGAGGGATAACAAGGTATGCAACTGTTTACAACTTTCAGTGAGGATTATTAAAGAAACAGTCAGAACCTAAATCTAATATCAGAATGAGGGAAAATATTTAAAATAATGCTTTTAATTTTTTATAAAATGCTCTTTTGTTGATTTTGAATGCTTCTATTGTCCTCATTTGTAAGTCGCTTTGGATAAAAGCATCTGCTAAATGACTAAATGTAAATATAATAATACTGCAAAAATATACAATATTTTATATTTAAGTTACATTATCATAGTACTTTATTTATTATTATTATAAATGAGTATAAATTAAAGTTGGTAAATACTGCCAAGATGAATATTCTGTGTTGATATTGTAAGGTAAAACTAATATATATATGATGCCCTGGCAACAAACAATAATAAAAAAAGGCTGAAGTACTACATTTAACAAAACTGAAATAAAAATATATTAAAGCTAAATCAAAATGTAAAACAACAAATAATAATGATAAAATAAATATAGAAAATATCGATACATTTATATTATATAAATATTACAGTGAATATACTAAAAGGACGCTGTTTATTGAAATAATTTTAATAATATAGTAAAATAGTAGTGTCTTGTTTTTGTTTTTTCATGTAAAGTTTTTTTTTTTTTTTTTTTACATAAAATTACTTAATTACCAAATTTCTTATTGTCAATGTAAAAAAAAAAAACAACTGATACGAAAAAGGTTAGTTTTCTTCAATCTTTAAGTAAAATATAATTGTGTGTCTGTTTCTTTGTGCGTTTTGGATACACCCATATATAGTATGTCACTTTTGGACATCTTTTACATGTCTCTTAAGTTCAGAAACTCTTCTTTCTCTGTTGTTTACTGGTGTTTTCTGCCTCTATCAGGATGTGAAGAGGGTCTCCAGTCCATCTTACTCCTATCATCACGGCACCACGCTGCTGTGTTACACAGAAAGCTCTCCTCAACACCCGCCGTCCTCTCTGCAGGGCCTGTTTGGGCCACCGGGGGGCGACAGTGAAGGCTCTCATTCCAGCGAGGGCAGCCACGAGACGAGCGACTCGGGACGCTACTCTCATGACGACACCGAGGCTACTAACCTGTCTATGGGTGCCGGCAGTCACCCAGCTTCCCTGCAGGGCGAGGATAGCGACGCGTCGGACAGGAAAACGCCCGTTCACGAGGATACAGAGAAAGAGCTGCATCCCCACGTGATCCTAATGACACTTCAGAAACAGGAAATGATGGAGCCACATCCTGTTTAGCAAAAACCCTTGTGCGCTCTAGCGCCCCCTTCTGCTTAAACGGACTACTGAGCAAGTCCTGGACGACCCGAGACGTCCACATGGCCTTTTTTCTCGGTGAATGTATTTGTTTCTCTCTTTTGTGTGTTTGAAAGAAACTCGAACCTCACCCACCATGAATGTGTGACGTGAATGTCACGTTTTTCTGACATTACCTCAGGGAGAGAGAGCGGAAGAGCCTCTCTTGACTTCCTAATCTACCTCAGTTCAGTATTTAATGTCCACTTAAACACTCGACAGTGTTGTTTTCATGTTGGTTTGTCTGTCTGTTTAATCCTGAAGTGTGAGGTGCAGTCACAGCCAATCAGAACATAGCTGCTGTTTAATATGCAGGACTTTGGACCAATAGGAGTTCACAGTGGGCGGAGCTACCCAGCTCATTGCATCACACAGCTAGGACGGTGATTTTTACCTACCTCAGGTTCATAAACGTTAAACTTTCAGCTAAATGTTTTACTCTGATGTTTACATGTGATTTATTTGCGACTCCACTTCAGGTCACGTTAGATTTCTCAGGTCTGCTGTATGAATGTGTCATATTTTTGCTCTTATAGTCCCTGTTTTATACTACCTCGTTTTACCTTTTGATTTTTAGCAGCAGTTGTGTTTGATTTCTTTGTCTCAGGGATGATTTGAAAGCCATGTGTTTTGTACAGTGACATGGTTTGATGGACAGGGTTTTTTTCCGGGCGCTTGACCCGTGCTGAATGTGTTTTAGCTCTATATTATTTCTTCTTTTGAATACGAAGTTACCAAAACTGCTGGACGTTTCTTAGTTCGGCAGAACCGATAGCTTTAAACAATGGCCTTAAAGTGTGAAGAGCTGCAGATGAGAGATCGAAACCAAAAATAATAATCAAATCTGAATAATCAGGACAGCTTTTTGCCTCCAAAGAGATCTATTTTTCTCGACATGCAGTATATGTACTACTACTGAGTACGCATTTTAGTTACTTTAGTGCTTTGAAATAGTGGATGCTTTTTAGATTTAGGATCATGAGTGTAGCACTTGTCTTGTTTTGTAGTTTTTTTCACGCAGCTGTATGTGCAACGGTGACACACCATCATCCGCTGTTTCGTTTCTTATTTCTGGTTCGCTGGTCTTCTGGATGATACGATGACAATGAGATTATACATGAATCAAACCAAAGATGTTTCAGATGTTTTGCTTTAAAGAACTCCGAGACGTCTTGATGTCCTGAGACCAAATGAGGAGGAGATGCAGAAGTTCAGCTTACAAATCTCATGAATGCATGTCATATTTTACTCCAAAAACAAAACAATCGAAAAAAAACCAAGAAGTTAAATTGTGCATGAAGAAAATCAATAGCTAGGCTACTTATTTCGTGACACATTGTGGTGTTATTTGCATGACAATTAAACACATTACCATGATGTATTTATAATATTTTATTAAAAATAACTTATGTAAAGATCATAAATGTATCGCCTATTTGTCATGATATAAAATAGAACATTATTTCATATAAAAAATATTTTAATGCAAATCATGCATGCTTAATTTAAATTTTTGATGCTAATCATATATTAATTGCTTATTTGACATGATTTAAAATAATCATCATTCAACAATATCATGCTTAACTGTCATGTCATAAAATAATTTCATGATATAAAATGTTATATTTTTTAATGTAAATCATACATTAATTGTTTAATTGTCATGAAAATAACTATGGCATTGCAGTATGTAATTTCATCATCTTCTTTTTTTTTTGAGTAAAATATTAGCCAGGTATTTTCCTGATTCTACAGCTTTATGAGATTCACCTCCTTAAATCAAATGTCACAGTGATCAGTTTCCCTCAATAGAGTTTCAGGTTCAGCATGGATGTTATTGTGCATTGAAATTATATACAGAGAGAGAGAGAGAGAGAGAGAGATATTATATTATGTTATTCTAAGATCCCATGCGGCTGAAATTCTTCTCAATCAGGGGAAATTGATTGCTGGCTGTATTTCAATCAGAGAAACACAATCAATTTTGAATTTTTCTTTTCTAGGGTAAACAGCCTGAAACCAAAGACTGTGTTCACCGTTGCACCGAGCATTAATGTAGATTCTTTTGCATGTGTTTTGTCATTTTCCAAAGCTTTATTCCTAAGTAGATTTGATTTCTGCACACTGAAAGGACATCAGGAAACCGAAAACAGTGTTGCATGCTCATGCTTTCAATCGCTTTTGACTTTCAAGAAAACCAAAGAAGATGGATTTCAGCCTTTTGTTTACTTTCATAACTTTTCTCACTGGAGGAGAATTATTGTATTGTGTTTTTTTTTTTTTTTTTTTTTTTTTTTTTTTTGCAGGGGATAAATAATGTGCCCTGGATTTTGTGAAAGTACTGACTAAATATTTGGTTTCACTGTCCTGCTGAAGAAAAGATCTTCCAGTCTTTTCAAAGATCTAGCTAGGGCTTGTTTTCAGCAAGATTTGATGTTTTTTGATATACATTTAAATATGCTTTAGTGTTTTAGAACAATATTGATTGTTGTGTTAAATTGTTAACTTCACATCTGGGTTTTCTTTGTGTAATTCCATGCAATTTTTCAGATTTCTTCAGCTAAAAGTTGCGAATTAGAAATGCATTGTCATAAAGCGTGTCAAATGTTTAGCATCTGCGTGTGCTGATGACCTCTATTAGATAAAAGCTGCTCATTTTTACCTGTCCACCTTAAATAGGTGATTGTGCTCAGGAAATAATATCCGTATAGTTTCATGTCACTTTATTCATTGCTTAATCTGTCTTGATTTTCAATTGAATTCTATTCTATTATTCTTCTGTTGAAGTTGTTTGTTCAGAATTTTTCTGAAATGAAGGGAAAAGAGAGAGAAACTCCTAAAGCAGTGATAGTTTGGTTTCCATCACACTGCAGCAGTATATATATCTATACGCCTTAAAAACTGAATGTATTTCTTAATGAATAAAATTCCAAACACATATACCATGTGTTTATTTTATTATGTTTTTTGTTCAGCAATACAGTGTAATGTTTATGCCAAAAATACATTTACAGTATTTACCCCCATCACAAATAAGAGTGTTGATTTAGAATGATAAAAATTCTGAAAATGTTTTCATGTATCTATATTAGTGTTCTAAAATTAAAGTTTTTGTTTATATGTGTGTGTATTGTGTATTTTTATTATATATATATATATATATATATATATATATATATATACACACATATGCATGTATATATTTAAGAAAAATATGTTTGTATATTAAATATATTTATATATCATATACATTCTATGAATATAAATATATATGTAAAGAAAAATATTTATAAAACATACTTTAAATATATAAAGTATGTTTTGAAAATATTTATTTATATATATGTGTGTGTATTAATCTATACAAAATAAATATACACAGTATACACATTACGTAAACAAACACTTTTATTTGGATGCAATTATTATTCTAGAGTAATCGTTTGACAGCACTAATTTATATTATTTATTTTATTATTCGATATACTTTTTTATATAAAGGCACACCAAAAGTTTGTATATAAAGATATAGAGTATTGCAAACTATACTGCAGAAATATATATATATATATATATATATATATATATGTGTGTGTGTGTGTGTGTGTGTGTGTGTGTGTGTGTGTGTGTGTGTGTGTGAGATTATGGATTTATTACGGTTTTTTTTAATACATGTAATTCCCAGTGGTAATACCACTCCACACTTAATGAATTAATTAATGAATAACGTAATAATAATAAATTGATGTCTTTAATAAAATTATTCCATTTTAATATAATATTTTAATCATCGTTTATTGTGAAGTAAGAAGTCTTGAGAGAAAAAGCTGCCTTAACCGACCAGTTGAAACCGGAAATGACAGAACGCCATCGCTCCGCCCCTTAGCAACCACCGTCACGTCTTCGCAACCAGTGTTTAGGTTTCTCTCGAGAGTCAGAGATGCCGCTGATTGTAAGAGATCACACATGGACACAAAACCAGAGCACAGTTTACATCAGCGTGCCTTTAAAAGGAGTGAAAAGCGCCAGCGTCCACGTCACCTGCACAGACGAGTATCTAAAGGTCAGATCTGAAGCATTAAATGTGAATTTGTAACCCGGAGAATCTCGCTTCATGTGTTCTGACTCCTTCTACAGGTGAGTTTCCCGCCGTTTCTGTTCGAGCTTTTCTTATTTGCGCCAATAAACGAAGAGAAAAGTGAAGCCAGGATCGGAAACGGGGTCGCAGTCTTCACTCTGCAGAAGAGGAGAGATGAATTATGGCAGCAGCTCTTCACAGACATCGGTAAGAGAGCTTGAGTTCTGTCACAGCATAGAAACTTACGTGTTCCCTGGGAATCGAACCCACAAACTTGTGCTGCTAACGCAATGCTCTACCAATGAGCCACAGGAACACAAATGAAATGCACTCAAGATGCTCTCCTCAAATGTGTGTTTTCATTCCAAAGATAAAGCCAAACAGATGCAGATTCGAGAACAAGCCCTTCTCAAAGTCCAGGAGAAAGAAGCAGAAAAATCGAAAGCCAAAGCTGCCAGGATTCAACAGGAGAAGAGATATGCTCTGGAAACCATGATGAAGGTCCAAAAGGGGTTTTTGGTCACACATCTACTTGAAAATCGACATTTCCTTGAAAGCTCTGGTGTCTTACCTTCAACTTTTGTTTTACATAAAGAAAATGAAGCTTGTTTTCATGCATTTTCCACCGGTGATGATGATTAAAGAGAATAATCTAGTCAAAAACAGTGTTATTTAGTGTATAATAGAGCAAGATAGCACTATTTATTATACAAAAGAAAAAGGCCTTTAACACTGTCAAATGATTAATAGTTTTTGTTTGCATAATATATGTGTATATTATTACAAACACCTGCATGTATATATTTAAGAAAATATGCTTATATAGTAACGTATAACATGTAATATAATAATTTAGATATATATAAAATATATACATATTGAATGTGTGTATATATATGCATGATAAATAAACACAGTGCACACTCATATTTTATGTAAACAAAAACTTTTATTTTGGATGTGATTAATCCTTTGACAGCACTAATAATAGATAAAAAGAAAACAAATAGAATACAAAAAGAGTAAAGAAGCTATTTTTTGTTGCTTTTTTTAAAGAAAACAAACAGTTAGAAAATTATTATAGATCTTAGAAATCTTTTTTTAAAGGATAGAATTAGAATAGAGAGTGATAGCGTTAAAAATCAAGTAAAGTTCGTGTTCCATGAAGATGTTTTGTATATTTCCTAAAGTAAATATATAAAAACTTAATTTTTGATTAGTGATATGCATTGCTAAGAATTCATTTGGACAACTTTAAAGGTGATTTTCTCAATATTTCGATTTTTTTACACCATCAGATTCCAGATTTTCAAACAGTTGTATCTCAGACAAATATTGTCTGATCATAATAAACCATGCATCATTGGAAAGCTTATTTAAAAAGTATTAGCTTATTTAGATTATTTAAAGATTTATTCTTGAGCTACCTGTTTTGGAAACAATGCACATGCTGAGTTCTGCTATATACGCAGAATGATTTCTCATGTACTTGTCTCAATGCTGTCTCAAACTTTAGCTTGCTGTTGAGTTCTCTGTCTGTGTTTAGCTTGAGAACGAGGAGCGGGACAGGATTCAGAAGATTAAGGATGAAGAATGCACGAGAGCTACGACTGAACTGGAGTTCTGGAGAGAAACGCAGAGAAAAACAGCAGAAGAAATTGAAAACCAGCAAAAAACACGGGGAACTGGCACACAGGACAAGCAACCGGTTTATCAGAAAACCGAGCGTGCAAACGCTCCACCTGCGATCACGCTGATGCGTAATACTGGAGACACTACATCAGGTAAACACACTTTCACTTTGAGCTCGATAACGGATCTAAAGCTGTAAATAAACTGATCTTCTCAGGACCTGACATGATGCTCTTTGATTTTTGAAACACTGTAAGGAAGCAGTCAAAATATATTATTTGTGACCCTGGACAACAAAACCCATATTAGGGTCATTTTTAAAAAAGATTTAAATTGATGCATGGTTTATTATGATCAGAAAATATTTGTCTGAGAAAAAATAATCTTTAAAGTTATCCAAATAAATTCTTAGCAATGCATATCACTAATCAAAAAAATTACGTTTTGATATATTTACTTTAGGAAATATACAAAATATCTTAATGGAACATGATCATTACTTAGATTTTAACCCTCTAACTCTATCTCTATTCTAATTCTTAAATTTTTTTACTAAAACAAAAAACTAAAACTAGCTTATCTAATATTTATTTATAGCAAATAAAGGCCTCTAAAACTACATTGCTCTGTTCTTTTTCTGTTCTATCTTTTTTCTTTTTATTATATAAAAAAACAACAATAACCTTACGCTTAGCACTTGCATATCACTGCTATTTTGATTGCTTCCATTGTCCTCATTTTTATGTTACTTTGAATAAAAGCATCTGCTAAATGACTAAATGTAAAAAAATATATAATTTTGACCCATACAATGTATGCTACAAATATACCTGTGCTAATTATGACTGCTTTTGTGCTGCAGGATCACACTTTTTTGAATAAGAAAAATGTAGGTCCCATTGTTTCGATGAAGCTCCTGTATTTTGTTGCTAGGTCAGAGAAGCAGAAAACAGAAAGCAAAAGAGCTGCCTGCTCCCAGATCCGCTGGCTGCATTCAGATCAGCTTCACTCCACGAGTGTTTCCCACCGCGCTGAGAGAGTCTCGCGTCCCGGAGGAGGAGGAGGTCTGATCTGCTCTAGAAATGATTGATTAGGTGATATTGAGAGTCTAACTGTGTCCATGTGTGTGTGAGCAGTGGTTGAAGAAGCAGGCGGAGGCCAGGAGAGCACTGGACACAGATCTGGCCGAACTGGACGACCTGAGAGAGGAAGAGAGAAACCCAGACTGGCTGAAAGAGAAGGGCGAGTGAGTTCCACAGGTCACTCTTAAAGGGACAGTTCACCCCAAAATGACAATTCTGTCGTTAATTACTCCAACCTTATTTGCTGACATTTTGCAGTGTTTAATATGAACGTTAACATTTAGAAGGCTGGGGTTGGTAAGATCTTAAATGTTTTAAAAGAAGTCTATTCTGCTCACCACGACTGCATTTATTTGATTAAAAAAATTTGAAATAATATTACCATTTAAACTAGCTGTTTTCTATATAAATACATGATAGAATTTAATTTATTTCTATGATCAAAGCTGAATTTCAGCATCATTACTTCATTAGAAATCATTCTAAAATGCTGTTTTGCTGCTCAGGAAAGATTAATATTTTGTAGAAACAAGATACTTTTTATTTTTTATTTTTATGATTCTTTGATGAATAGAAGTTCAGGAGAACAGTATTTTTTGTGAACTTTTGATCACTTTAATGCACTTTTTTTTTTAAATCAAAGTATTCATTTCTCTTGAATATTTGTGTACAGGTGCGGTACAAATGTGTGAATGTAATTAACAGAAGAGTCATTTATTTAAACAAAACACTGCATTAAATATCATAATTTCTCCCCTTTTCCTGCAGTAAATTTTTCATGTCAGGAAACTACCAGGCTGCCGTCAACGCTTATAATCTCGCCATAAAACTGAACCGGAAGATCCCGGCTTTATTTTCTAACCGAGCGGCCTGTCATCTTAAACTGAGAAACCTTCACAAAGCCATTGAAGACAGCTCTCAGGTCAGTTTTTAGTCTTTGTTCTTTTTTTTAAATGCATGTGGACTGATTCCCTTCACATTAACACACGTGAACTTTGACAGGCCCTTGAGTTACTGAAGCCTGCGGTCGCTGCAAACGCTTCGGCTCGACTGAAGGCTCACGTGAGACGAGGAACAGCTTTCTGTGAGCTTGAGCTTTATGTGGAAGGTACAGGATCATCAGTTATTCTGCTTTCTTTGCACTGAAATCAGTGTTATAAAAATAGCTGATATTCTTGAGTTAGAATTTCAATCTACTGGCCTTTGTTATGATTCTGAGTTATTTAGCCACTGTTCATAATCTAAAAGTTACATTTGAATCAATTCTGCATTCTTGTTGCTACAAATGTAATTCAAATTCACGATTTAAAAGTGTATTTTAAAGACACTATCATTTGATTTCTGAATGCCACATAACTCTGGTTGTCTTTGTAACTTCCTGAAGTATTTTATTTTATTTATTTTACAATATCATTCTGATTTCTGATGATTTAATTTTAGGTCTTCAGGACTATCAGGCGGCTCTAGAAATCGACCCACACAACGCAGCCCTGCGAGCCGATTCAGACAAGATTCGTGAGATCATACAAGGCACCGCATGATCACAAAGCTCCTGAAAGCTAGGATCACGGTTGCAGAAATGAACACGAGCGCATGTTATGTGTTTAACGCTGGTTCCTAATATGAAACCACACATACAGACTGGTTACTCAGGAGAAATGATTGAATCATATTCATCTTAACAGTATTCATTTTCCCAATAAAACCACATTGGTCTTTTTGAATGGATGTTTATTGCAGTCACATGCACAATACTAGAAATACATCAGTTGCTTCATGTAATTGCAGATAAAACAAGTCGGTTCTATGTTACAGAACATATACTGAATCTGATAAACTGACTGATAAAATACGAATAAATGCTCTTTCAGTAACATTATCATTAAGCCTATCTGTTAAATGGTTTTGGGCTGCCATCCTTGTTATAAAACACATGTTCTGTTAACGCATCAAACACACATTTTATTCGATAAGGTTTCAGGTGCAATAAAACAAGACCTATCTTAAATGAGTGATTAGAAGATGTAACTCAAATATAAAATGCAAATGTGTTTGATCACTTAAACTGTGTATTGTAATTTGGGATATACACATAGCGGTGGTCCAAGCTGGTATTAAAGGTATTGTCCTGGAACATCCCACACAATCCAAGGTGCTGTGAGAAGCTCTGGGATATGGGGTGATAGGAACAGGGCGAGGACTCGAACGTGGCTGATCGAGCGCCGTAGTCGCTGGAAGTCGTCTTATACATCAGGTTCTGAGATCTGGACAGCGCTGGATCTTCAGATGACGTGTCAGATCCTGGTTTGATCATGCAGGAGAAGACTGGATTTCCAGGATTGGCACACGGACCGCGATGCTCCGGATTCGACATGATGACTACAGACTGAAAGGAGATAATGTGACTAATTAACTATTATTAAAGTAACCAAAGCCAGATAATCATTTTAGGAACTTTAAACTTTTTATTGACCGTTTCTTTAATTAAATTTGATTTCCTTAGTTTTTCTTACATTAAAAATATGATTTTATGAACATAACGAATGCAACTCCCAGTGATAATATAAATGAAGAATATATAACCCTACTAAACTCTGAACCTATATAAATTATATATATACATTTTATTATAATTTATATTTAAATTATAATTTTCTATAAAAAATATTTAATATATAACAAATATAAATATATTTCATGTATAAACATACTATTTTTTTAACACATACATCCATGTGTATTTATATTTACATAACAAATATACACAGCACAAACACATATATTAGGCCTATGTAAACAAAAACGTTTATTTAGGATGCGATGAATCCCTATTAATCGTTTTGACAGAAATCTTTATTTATTATTTGAACATGGAAATTAATTAAGCTAAATTTTTAACTGCAACATATCTAACTTTTTTATTTTTAACAATACAGTGTCTAAAAACTAAACTGTTAGGTGTCTTATTTCTATAAATAGCATTTTATGTATGTATTTTAATATTTACATTTACATTTATTCATTTAGCAGACGCTTTTATCCAAAGCGACTTACAGATGAAGACAGTGGAAGCAATCAAAAACAACAAAAAGAGCAATGATATATAAGTGCTATAACAAGTATCAGTTAGGTTAACACAGTACATATATATAATATATATTATTTTATAGCCTATTTATTTTAATTGATTTTTGAATGCACTTATTTTAATAAAATGTTGATCATTAATAATTTATTTTTAGCAAATTTGGATTTATTTATAAATCAAAAATAGTTATATAAGAAATACAACTTACCAATTTTACAGCGAGAGTGCAAACGTTTGTGTTGTGAGGACGTCTCTATGGCAACGAACGGTTACGTCAACAGCGCCTGGGCATAAACAAAACAGCGTAAAAGCTACTACGATCAACTAGATTTATTAGGAAATTAAACATAAACCTTGGGATTGCTGTTTAAATATATTAAACCGATCAGCAACCACGCAAACAGAGACACGTAAAATGTTTTGAATAATTTATGAGAAGTTCGCCTTTGCTGTATTCATGGGAGACGTAGTTTTTAGAGTTCAAGAATGTTAAAACATGATTACTTAAAAAACTACAACTCCCATGCTCCACCCTCTCGGCAGCGCCGCCGTGTTGTTGTTTGTATAGTGTGACGTTAATGTTTTGCCTCAGAGAGGCGTAACGTTTAATGTTAGAGTTGCACTGAGGACGTTTGCCTTCTTATTTTCTCCCGCTGCAGTTTACCTCTAAAACAGGTGAGGACAACATCTAATGCGCTCAATGCACTTTAAAGTCAGGATGACGGATTAAAAAGACATTCTGCCGTGTGTTTGTTATAGTCAGTGTTAGTTATTTTGCCTGCTCATCTCTCAAAGGCTAAGTCTACGCACTAAATTGAGTTTATGACCGTATAAATCTAATTTTAGATTATTGGAGTCTCTTGACTCGATTTTATGAGCCAGAATAAGGTGAAATATTATGTATACTGCAATCGCAATCGTTAATAGTTTTCGTAGTTATCTTGTTTTTGGATTGTTTAAACTGTATAGTAATGTGTGTGTGTGTATATGTATATATATATATATAACTATATATTGCACATTCTAGCACTCCTTTGTGGTCAGTTTGAAAACCCCTGATCTATGACACTAAAGCACTTAAATATCATGCATCAGATGCCTTTGCACTCATTTAGTGTTAAGTGATTTTATTTGGATGATGAAATATGTGTGCAATGGCTCTGTTCTAGTTAAATAAACCAGAGTGTGTTATTTTTACATGCTCTTCCTGAAAAACAAACCAGTGAAACAAATAGATGATAGTTCTGACTCAGATCTGTGGTTTTAAAAGAAACAGTTCACCGCATAATGAAAGTTCTGACATTATTTACTGCATGTTGTTACAGACATTTATTGAACTCTTGCATCTTGGAAATGCAATACTTTATGGTTTTCCATGAAGATGCACCAGAATGCATCAGATTTCAGCATAACTGTCAGTTGTGTAATGAGAAGTTTATTTATTTGGGCCTGTAATTCTTCTTGTTTATTAAGACCTCTATTCACACAGCTTCTGCAAATGCTGAATTATCATTTACCAGTGACAGGGTCAACCTGACATCTCCATCCCACAACAACACTGATGAGACGTGAAATAGTGCAGTTTTGATGGTCAAATGTGTGTTTTTGTTTCCCTCTGTGTGGTAATTAGTGTCCAGTAGCTGCTTGACAGATGTCCGACAGCTCCAGTGACACGGAGTCGTCCTGCGGATGGACAGTCATCAGTAATGAGGTCAATCATTTTATTTTATTGCTTGGAATGTTACTAAATTTAAACGTGAGTTATTGAGTTATTCTTTTACAGTCCTCTGCTGGGTGAAGAGCACGTTTAGGTCTAGTTCTAAAGATAGAAATAAATAAAAAAATATTTTGGATAGATTGATGGATGGATGGATGGATTACAGATAGATGGATGTATGGATGGATGAATAGATGGAGAGATGAATTGATGGATAGATTAATGGATGGATGGATGAATGGATGGATAATAGATAGATAGAAGGATGGATGGATGGATGGATAGATGAATTGATGATAGATTGATGGATGAATAGATGGATGGATGATAGATAGATAGATAGATAGATGGATAGATAGATGGATGGATGATAGATAGATAGATGGATGGATGGATGATAGATAGATAGATAGATAGATAGATAGATAGATAGATAGATAGATAGATAGATGGATGGATGGATGGATGGATGGATGGATGGATGAATGAATGGATAGATGGATGATAGATGGATAGATAGTTTATATATATAAACTATATATAATATATTTAAATTATAAAAATATTATAAATTATACATGTAATTTTAAATCTATCTATCTATCTATCTATCTATCTATCTATCTATCTATCTATCTATCTATCTATCTATCTATCTATCTACACACATACTAAATATAAACATTAAAGATAAAGACAAAAATGACATTTTTGACTTTAATATCACTGCTACTTTTTTCATCCACGCTCAAAAACCAATAATGCAGAACATACTTTCGAAAGCTTAACGCTTCTAAAGATAAGCCATAGTGACTGTGTGTGTGTGTGTGTGTGTTACAGGGTTCAGATGTTGAGATGCTGGGGCCGGATAACGCCCGAGAGGATGGATCGGTTATCTCTGCTCCAGATGTACCTGATGGTGAGGATGTCGTTCAAAACGAGTACAGAGAAAAATCTATTTCTGTTGTTTTAGAGGTCAGGGTTTGTGGCATCAATTTAGTGATAACAGAGTGTGTCAGGACACAAACACAAAAGGATGAATGTGTAAATCTTGAGCTTGTTTCTTTTCAGCCGAGCGAGGTGAGGAGAGTTTGGGAGAGTCTTCATTAGACGTCACACTGAGAGAGGAGGCGGAGCCGGCCCGAGAGGTGCGATTAAACCTGAGAATGACCACCTGGCATGTGTTATTATTCTGCAGCGAAGAGTTAAAGAAGTGGTATTGATGTGTTCTTGCAGGCGGCTGGAGAAGAACATGTGATCCTCAGCTCCTCCATTCAGAACTCTGACATCATCACGCTGGTGGACTCTCAGGAGGCGGAGTCTGATTCGTGGGAGGAGCCTCTTGCAAAGGAGATCTTGCTTATCACAGGTGCGATTGAATTTTGAATGTTGATGGCCGAGTTTGGTTTGTTGCTGAGAAGGATAGTGTGCAAATCTAGGAGTATAATGTGATCAGTTGAAATAAAAAACAGAAATCACAATAAAGCTTAGTGCAATTTTATATGGATGTAAATGTGCAATTCTGAGAATTCTATTGAGATGTTAAATTGTGACTTTCACTTTTTCCTCACAGTTTTGTCTCACAATGTGATGTCATCACCATATATGTGTGAGTGTGTGTGCATCAGTTCCTCTGGGTTGTGTGTTTTTATTCAGCTGTGCAGCGAGACGGCGGTAACAGCAGCAGTGAGGTTGAGGATGAGGAGGGTGAGGGTGAGGGTGAGGGGAAGGTCAGTCCCGTGTTGAGGAGGCGCAGAGTGAGGAGGAGCTCCGCCGGATCAGAGCCTGGAGACTCACAGGAGCAGGTCCTGCGTCTCGAAACAACTCATCACTCCAGCGTTTACTCAACACAAGATATGAGCACAATACAAAAAAAGTGTTTTCTTTTTATATCTAACAAATGCTTTAGTTGTCTGAATTTGCAACAATAGCTGGAAATTATACAACTATAATGTTACGACGTGACAGATATAATTTCTTAAACATGCTTTCACTGGAAAAGAAACTCAGTCACTTAAAATCTAGGTATATAAGATTTTCTTTTTTCATTGTAATTGTAGTTTTTAGTTTAGTTTAGGTGAATCTTTTTTGTTAAGGTTTAATTATGTTTTAGTAATTTTATTTGGTTCTATATTTAATTTTTGTTGTTAAAAAATGGTGTATATATATAGAGAGAGAGAGGGAGAGAGAGAGAGCTTTAGTTATTTTAATGCATCAAGTGAAACTTAATAAAAAATATTATTTATATTAGAAATATTCCCTAACTACCTTTATTTTATTTTATTTTTTATTATTATTATTTTTATTATTATTTTATTTTCAAATGACAAAAATCCTATTTATGATTTTAGGTTAAGTTAACTTTAATATCCTTGTTTACGCATTGGTTATTTATTGACATGATTTTAAACATATTTTTAGTGTAAATAAATAACTTTTGTATTCAAAGATATAATGATAATACTAATAAATATAATTGCAAAAGGTAAAAAAATAAACACACTTTTGCTGAAAAATGATTTACATATGGGATACAAAACACTACAGATTTTTTTACAGTGAACCTATTATTTCTGATGCAACCAAGATATGAAACCCTCATTAACATTAAAGGAGCATGTTCTGAAGTCCTGCTGGTGTGTTTCTACATCAGGTGTTTGAGGAGATAGGAGCTCATCTGGACGGCCGCGCTGCTCCCATCAGCAGCACCCTGAACAAATGCATCCTGCTAGCGCTGCTCATCGCCATCAGCATGGGCCTCGGACACTTCTACGGTGAGCAGGAACATCACGTCTGTCTTATCAACCCTCATAATGCATTCAGGTCTGTTTTAAACTACAAGTCAAGTCAAGTCACCTTTATTTATATAGTGCTTTAAACAAAATACATTGCGATAAAGCAACTGAACAACATTCATTAGGAAAACAGTGTGTCAATAATGAAAAATGACAGTTACAAGAGATGCATACTAAGTGTTAAAAGAGCCTAAAAATACATATTCACTTATTCATTTTCCAGTTTTTTTGCAATTATTTAAAAAAGACATAACCATTTAATTATTTGTTTGGGTTTTATTTTTATACATATGGAGTACCCTTAGGAATCAAAAATAATTTTTGTTAAATTTTTTGTGAAATTAGATTAAGTGTCAAAAAACGTTGCCTTTTCCCCTGATCTCACTCAGCTCTGGTGCTGAATTTTGTAGATAAACATTTTATTTATGCATGTTGATGAACCATATATTAAGTTATGATGATTTTATAAATCAGCGAAAATATTATACAGGTTTTGAATGCATTATGAGGGTTAAATTATTTATTAAAAATGAAACTAAAGTTAGGATAAGTATCCTTACTGTGCAAGTAAATAAAGTTTTATTCCTAAAATAAAGGTGTGTGAAGAAAATAAGTGTGTGTGTGTGTGTGTGGGTTCCAGGCACAGTCCAGATTCAGGAGAGGCAGAAGATCGTGGAACAGAGTCGCATGAATGAGCTGGAAACGCAGTGTAAGAGAGAGCTGGACGTTGTAAGTAAGGTCAGTCTGTCACAAACTGCTCACTGAGCTTTACTGCGGAGAGAAATGCTTGCTTGCTTAATTGGATACAAACAGGAATTAAATTAGCATTCAACTAGAGTTTGAATCCAGTTTTCTACAAATAGGTCTCTATGCTATTTGGTTTCTCTTGTTTGTTTGTTTTTAATTGCTGTTTAATTTTTTTAATAACAATCAGAAATGTTTCTTGAGCAGTAAATCATCATTTTTTCATGATTTATGAAGATCATGTGACACTGAAGACTGGAGGAATGATGCTGAAAATACAACTTTGATCACAGGAATAAATTATAGTTTACAATATATTCAAATAGAAAATAGTGATTTTATATTGTAATAATATTTCACAATTTGTACTGTATTTTTGATCAAATAAATGCAGCCTTGGTGACTTCTTTCACAAGCATAAAATCTCACTGACTGCCAGCTCAGTCGCTCTTCATGGGTGTCCCTCTCACGTCAGTCTCCATGCGTTTTAGGAAGTGGTTGAGAATCTCAAAGAAGACCTTGAGGAAAAGCAAGGCATGGTCATGTCCCTCATGAACACCATGGATAAGATAACTAAAGAAAACCAGCATCTCAGAGTCAAACAGGAAGAGTTACAGGTAACCTGACTGCATTATTGCTTCCTCCCAAAATCTCTAATATTGAGGAGGAAATTAAAAACAAATTATTGCTGCAACACATTTGAACAAGTTTTACTGGTTCTAGTTAAAAGCATGTAGTTTTTTTTTTTATTATTGGTGCACATTCTGTTTTCGTTTTAGTTCTAGTTCGGTTCAGTTTTATTACATTTTTATATTTATAGAATTTATTTTAATAATTTTTTTTACAATTAATTTTAATCATGAAAATGTGTTGCTTGGACAATTTGCTGTACATCAAAACTTAATGTTTGATTAGTAATATGCATTGCTAAGAATTCATTTGCACAACTTTAAAATAGATTTTCACAATATTTAGATTTTGTTGCACCCTCAGATTCCAATTTTTTTTAAATAGTTGCATCTCGGCCAAATATTATCCTATATACATCAATGGAAAGCTTATTTATTATGACTGGTTTTGTGCTTTAGGGTTACATATAAGGTAATAAAAATACATTTTAAAGCAACAACAAATGAGCTTCAACTTACGTGTAGAGCATGCTCCCGATCCATGCAATTTTCACACATTTTTTTCCCGCTTACCTGTTTGCATCTCCGAACTTACTTCTGCATTTAAAAAAAAGGTGGATAGTGTATAAATTGCATGTGAACTGGCCGCGTCAAAGTTTGACTTTCTGTTTGAAAACACAGGTCCAAAGACGAGATTTATACGTGCAACTGACGCAAACCAAAAGCCAAATAGAGTCTGGGCAGAACGACCTGACTACAGAGAACCAGCGTCTTAAAGTCACTCTGGAGCGAGGAGAGGCGTCTCTGTCGGCCCTGAAGGACGAGCTGCGGTCCCTGCGGGGACAGATACGAGAATTAGAGGAACGAGGGTCCCGGGCCGACTCCATAGTGTCCAAGAACCAGCGACAGGAGGAGAAACAGAAAGTGCTCAGCTTCATGAACCAAAGAGAAGCGCTGATGGCCGAAGCCCAGGAGCTGCGGAAGGAGCTCGAAGAAGAGCGTAAGGTGACCGACAAGCTCAAGGAGGAACTGGAGGAAATGCGGAAAGAGGAGGACGTCGAAGACAAGACGGAAGAACTACAGGCGCGACTCCAGGAGCTCGAGAACAAGCTGAAGTTCGAGCAGCAGCGCTCCGATCTTTGGGAGAGACTGTACGTGGAGTCGAAGGACGAGAGAGCGAAGGGAGACCGGGATGTGAAGACCAAGATTCCCAAGGACGGGATGTTGGGAAAAGTGAAGGAAACCTTCCACGCTGTGAAGAACTCCACTAAGGAGTTTGTGCACCATCACAAGGAGCAGATCAAGAAAGCCAAAGAAGCGGTGAAGGAAAACCTCCGGAAGTTTTCCGACTCTTTTAAAACAACTTTCAGGCATTTCAAAGACTCGAATATCTTTCACCGCGACAAACCCGAGCATCACTCGTTCCAGCAGGAGCAAGGAAACATGCGCACCGAAGACTGGCAGCCACAGAAACCTTTACATCATCGCAAATCAACCTTCGACTCGTTTCACGCCGATCACAACACACGCAAACCCAGCGCTCAGAGACCGCACGGCATCATGGGACAGAAAACGCCACTCAAAAGCTGTTCGGGAGTGTTCGACTGCGCCTATCAAGAGTCCATGACTCTATTTAACAAAGCCATGGATCCCATCCGAGCAGATGAGTTTAACGAGCTCCTACGCAGCTATTTGCAGAATAAAGTGGTGCATTTCCACCACTGGAGGGAGCTGGAGAGCTTCATCGCTAATTTCTTCCTTAACGGCGTCTTCATTCACGACCAGATGCTGTTTTCGGACTTCGTCAGCAACGTTGAGGATTACCTCGAGGAAATGGATGAATATCACCGCCTCAGCGACGACGTGTTCGACGATTTGGATGATTACATATACCGCCACATTTTTGGAGATGCGTATTTAAAATATTTTGTGCCGAGGTAAGCTGTTTTGTGGTGTGGAATAAACTTATTCGAAGACTCAACATGAGCCAGTTTTACTTCCTTTATTTAACGTGACTTGATTTTATCTGTCAGGGATTGACAAGTCGTTAAGCCCCGCCCCTGTTTAACGTTGCATGCTTAATTAATTTTATTAAAGACATTGTTAAATTGTGCAGTGATGTGTTTATAACATTTCTACAGTGCATTCACTATAGTTTGACTAAAAGTAAATGTTCTTACTAGTTTTATTGTTTATTTGGGAGCAGGTTAATACACAGAGTGTTATATATACTTACTATATATACTATACTATATATACTATACTATATATATATATGATGGATTTTTTGGTCATTCAGTGTTTTTGTAAAAAAAAAAAATACTGATAAGATAATAATTATATGCATTCTGCTAATAAGGACAATATAAAATGCACTAAGGATTAATGAGCTGCTGAATTAATGATTATTAATCAGGTTGTGTGCGTTCGCTCCAGTTGATTGGCTGAATTCAAAACAAGGACGCTAATTGGTGAGCGCCAGCCAATAATATTGCCGTTTGCGCATTAGCTCCGCCCACTACCGGAATACCCGGTTTGCACGTGTCCTGTTCAGCGACACGACCCAAGAGGGTCTGGCTGCAGACATATGGGCGAGTGGAGCTCCACTCAAGAGCGGAAATACGTCACCTCCACTAGGGACGCCGCCGCCATGTTGGACCGGGCCACACTTTCCGTAGAATTACGTCGCCTCCACTAATGACGCGGCCGCCATGTTGGTCCGGGTAACACTTTACGTAGAATTACGTCGCCCCCATGGGGGCGAGTGGAGCTCCATTTAAGAGGGAAAATATGTCACTACCACCAAACTTTCGTTTTGTATTACTTGTTATATACACGTATAAAGGGTGCTTTGCCAGTTATGTCACCTCTTTGTACGTAATGTTAATATGTTCTGTACTTTTATCTTTGTTACTTTTACCTAGTAGAAAAAAAAAATATATATATATACTAATCTTTTACGGTTTATGACAAGACAGCATTTTTTTTACCCCCCCCCCCCCCCAGCAATTTGCACTACAGACATCAATTTGTTCATGTTTGTTTTACCAGTGTACAACTGCCAATGTAACATTCCATACATTTTAGAAAGTTAACCTTATGTTTTTAATATTTAGCAGTGACAAATAAATGAAATATTAAATAAATTATTTAAATAATACCTCAACCAGAATTATGTGTGTTGAATTTTGTATTTTAATCAAAATAACAACATATACAAAATAACCACAGTAAAATAATGAAGAATAACTTCCACAATTTAGAAGTTTTAATGGTTTTTGAGTAATAATAATAATTAACACATCTTACACTACATTGAAAACACATGAACTGCAAGTGACCATAATTGTTACTGTAATAACACAATGTGTTCACATGCACGCACACTTTACTCTTCAAGACCTCCATTGTCTGTGAAGCAATCCCAGTTACAGTAGCCAGGGTGGTCATCTGAGGAGTAAAACCCCAAAAGCACTCCCTGTTGCCCATTTTCCTGGTGACCAGCCCCACAGTCTTTGTGAAGCTGGCTGCGCTGTAGGTGACTGCACCTAGAGATTATGTACGGCTTTCTGTACTTTAGATAGTGTCTCTTTAAATTTCTTCACTGCACCGGTTCAGTATCAACAAAAAAAAGGGTAATGTTAAGGAAATGGAAGAGAGTGAGATTACTTAGTCTAATTATTATAGCCACAAAACAAGAGGGTCAACCACACTTACTGAAGTCACCATCAAGCCAGCTGAAGTGTGCCTCCTGTTAAATATGCTCCTGACTGACAGTGTTGTTAAATCTCTGGCATGAACAATTACGTCAGATGGGTCAAGTTTAATTACAATATTGACATTTAATTATCATTAATGTTAAAGCAATTTACTTGTTGCTGAAGGTGCCTGGTCCACCACAGTTGTGCTTTGTTGTTCTGATGCATCTGATTGCTGGGCTGGGGACACAAAGAAGACATGAGCACAGCAAAACTGGAACAATACTATGTCTGTGTGCTGACGTTAGGTAAATTCAACACAGAATAGTACTGCATCATTCAACTATGACAGCCCCAAAGCAGACAAGGTGATGGTGCTCAGAAGTTCCACTCTCTATTTGTGGAGGTGTTATGAGGATGGATAACACTTGATATACATTTGATCTGAAGCAAAAAAAGTAAAACAATAGAATAACAGAACAACAAAATAGAAAAAATAAATATGTTAATGTCACATGTAAAAAGACCTTGACTTCTAAGGTGGCAACATACATTTAAAATGTAAAGAGTGCTGCATCTTCCATGCCAATCCTATCCCTGGAGGTGAATGAAAAATTAAATATGAAAACAACCACCTCATATGACCTTTTTAAAATTATACAACAAATGCTAAAGGAATACACATACAAAACGATCGTGTCCTTTCATTATCCACTACGTTATTTTACCACAAGCCACCAAAAACTAAGTTACACCTATGCTATCCATCATGTACTGAAGGTAAAAATGTAAAGAGCAAAAAATTAACAAATAAGTTTATCAGAAATGTATTATCCAAACTGTACTTCCCCAGTCAACTGAAAAGAAAGTATGTTCTTCAAGAATTTATTGAAGAAGAGGCAAAGAAAATAAGGAAGCTTTATTTTACTTATCCAGTTCTTCCTAAAGCCAAAGAAGTAACATTTAAAATTCTAAAGGACATTTATCCATCTAATCACTTCCTACAAGAAAGATTTAATTGGGAGAACAATTCATGCGGGTTCTGTGAGAAAGATAATGAAACTGTTGATCATATGTTTTTGAAATGTGAATCTGTACAGACTTTTTGGCTGGAATTTCAAAACTGGCTTCATTTCAAACAGATATCAATACACCCTTTGACTGTGATCTCAGTTAAGGTTGGAGTATTGTTGAAGGAAAAGATCCTAGACTTTTTGATAAATAACTTAATTGCTTTGTGCAAATACTAGATTCATAGATAAGTAGATAAGTAAGATAAGTACGTTTTTAAAGGTTAAACCTCACTTCAGCGGATAGAAGAATGAACTAAAGATATTTGCAAAGTCTCTTCATTACAGGATTGACAGGAACGCCCAGAAACTCTTGTATGCTTTGAACTTGTTTTTGTTGTTAGAATAAGACCCTAAGACATCTTTCTTTTTCTTTCCGTTATTTATTCTGTTTTATCTTATGGTGTGATTATTGTTATTTGTTATTTTTTCCATCTTTTTTCTTTCTATTTGGCTGTATCGACACTAATAATATGTGTTCAGTTGTTGAAATGTGGGGTAAAGGTTTGTAATTGAACTTGATAACTTAATAAAAAAACACATTGGACAGAAACATTGATCTATAAATTACTATATGTGGTGATATATGATCAGTGGCCAGACATCAACATTGCTCGCGATATAAATCTATAAATACATAGTGTTTAGTATTCTTATGTTACTAATTTCACGTAAGCCCTGTGCGTTTTTCTTACACTGCGCGTTACAACAGCGTCAGTTCACCATTTTAGCGATGCAGAGATAAAATTACCTGAGTTTAAGTTTGAAGTACTCCCGGCGACGCCATCTTGATGTTTTCAAGTGGAGGTGACGTATTTCCGGTTTGAGAGTGGAGCTCCACTCGCCCATGGTCTGCAGCCAGACCCTTCTCACACGACGCATTGATTTACACACAATGGGTCTCATTCATGAAACACGAGCAGAACGAATTTTTGTGTAAATCGCGTGTAAAGTGGTTTTGGCGTAAATTTTCGGATTCATTAAAACGTTCGTATTTTCCAAATGTTAGTTGGTACGAAATAAATCTACACCTGCTCGCAGCCACGCGTAAATAGTGCGTTTAACGTCTGAACGTTTTGCTCATTAATACGGCTGCATTTTAATTCACCTTAATCGGGTACATATTTACACAGCATTTTGAAAATAATATTATATATATTAATTACATACGGTTTTTCTTTTAACTTTTATTATGAGAGCCAGTAATAGGATCTGTAATATGCTGCCAAACTTCCTTTTTTAGGACCTGATACGCCACTAGTACGCTTGAAATAAAATGTGGCGTTTTTAATGAACTTCTGATAATAAAACTTCAATTTCTGCAGCTGAAAAATGTTTCTTTTTCAGTCGCTTTTGAGAAGACATGTTGAAATCCTTCATTGGTGTCATAATATGATGCTCATATATAGTTGTCAGTCGGATTTAATAGGCGGAATTTATGGTAATTGAGAGTGAGCGAGCACGCGCGTCCCATTTACGACTGATTGGAATTCATTAACACACACACATTTCACTATCACATCTCACGTTTACGAAGTTTTTGTGAATCAGGAGAAGAGTTTTCGGGAAGTTCTCTTTACGCACAAATCACTCAGATATTTACTCGTATATTTACGAATGTTTCATGAATGAGACCCAATGTTGAGGGTTTTATACACAGTGTGTGTGTGTGTGTGTGTGTGTGTGTGTGTGTGTGTGTGTATATATATATATATATATATATATATATATACACACACACACACACACACACACATATATATATATATATATACAACCAGTCTGTGCATCAAACTGTATATGTTTATTGTTATTACAGTATTTATTAATATTATGAATCAGCATTTTTTTTTATATATGTATATATTTTCTGTTTTCGTTTTAATTTTAAGTAATTTTATGCGCTTTCTTTATTTGTTTTTTTTTCCATATTTTTATTATTATTTTTAACTAAAATTAAATGTAATCAAATACATTTTTATTTGACATATTTCGATTTTATTTTATTTTTAGTAAATGTATTTCTTCAACTTAAACTGCCCTTAAGTTTATTTCATTTAGTTGCCGTGGCAAAATCTCAAACTTTTTAAGCTTCTTAAGTTCAGCTTTTCATCTAATATTTATATTGGCTCTTATTCTACTTTTATTATAATGACTGAAAATGATTTTAAATGGTTGTAGCTTTTAGTCTTTTAGTCACCATGCACGACTAATATAAGAGCAACATTTATTGTATTTTTGATATAACTTCTTTACAACTCTGTTCAAAACTATTAAAGCACAAACCATTCATAAAGATTTATATATAGACCTAGACTTGTATTAAAATGCAAAAGCTTGTCAGAAAGCATGGTGAATGTGCATGCACAAGGCAAACCTTAAACACTCCTGTTTTGTAAATTTGCAGTCGACCCTTCGAAAGGTCGAGGTCGAAGGTCAAGGCGTGGCGTCACTGTCAGCAGCATCCTCGTCCTCAAAGAACCAAAAAATGGAGTCAAACGGGACGTGACCCTAACAGACAGTTCCCAGATGTCAAAATAGAGCTGGGTCCCATGCCCTTCGATCCCAAATATTAGAAGAAACATTTGAGTTCTTCTCAATAATGCTCCTGTTGTGTTGTTTTTGTCTTGGGGAAGGTTCAAGAGAGCTTTGGGTTCACCTTTTCTGTGTTTCAGTTTATTTTTTTGCACACGTGTCTCTCTATCTGGACTTTTAAGCAGCTTAGAATTAATTACAGGCATTTTTGAGGCACATTTATGTTGCCGTTCCCTGAAAAGTATTGGAAATTATTTTAACGAATATGCAAATTATTTTGGATTACCAACCAAAAAGGCAATTTGTTTTGTTGCGTTTTAATGAACTATTAATATTTTTTGAACAAAAAATTAAAAAGTGTGTTTAATTTTGCTTAGGACCAACTAACCAATTAAATGCATGATATTGAACCCATTTTCATCTCAAAAGTTCAGTAGAGTTGGAAGCATAATGAAAACTGCTCTTAATTATAAAGTTCACTTTGAAGTAATCTGGTTTCTGTCATGTGTCACCAGTTTTATTTGAACATGCAAATCAGTAAAATATATTATTTATGATTTAGCACTTCGTTAATGCAATGTTTTCCCCTATTTTTCTTCTCTTTGTTCTTGTAATTGAACATAAATGCACTTAAACTTTAGAATAAAAGTCTTTCACTGCTTCATTGATGACTGTTCTCATGCTTTAAGCCAAAATAGATCAGATTCAACTCTGGAGTGTGAAATATGCAAAAATAGTATATAAAACCAAAATACACTCTTTATGTACGCTTGACATCCAAAAATAAACTTGAATTAGTCTTCAGTGCGGATCCTCTGGTGTATATTAATATGTTTCCTCCCACTCGACCTTCGGGAAAGTGTGTGTGGAATATTTCAGCTTGTTTGGCGAATCGGTTTTCCTCCAGGAACGACGAAATCTCCTGGAAGAGAAAGAAAGATTTTTTCAAGGCAAGTTCCATCAGTGATTGTAAACACTGCACTTGATTGTTTCGGCTCCTCTACCTTCTCCAGGCAGTCGAACAGCACTATATGTGAAGGTAACGTGGATTGAGATGGGAAGGATGTTTGGAGCCAGTGAAGAGGGTTTCGGAAGAACACGTCTGCTTCATCCACATACTCCTTATTTCCCGTGAGATCTGGTGGACACTCCAGGAACCGCAGTTTTAGGGGACAGTGCAGGTGACTGCAAAACATGAATAGAGCAAGCCTTTTATTGCACATTTCTAAGACCTCTAACATGATCAAAACTGCTTTTAAATCTATAACACACAATCTACTCCATGCTTTCTCTCGTCTTAATGATAGTTCACACTTGTGTAAATGCAGCTGCTGCTCCACCTGTCAAATCTTTATTGATTTTTATCAAGTAAATGCAATAATAACTGCAGTAATATTTCCAGATGAACACTTACTGGACTGAAGCAGCTCAACTCCACTTGATCAGAAACTTGTTTATTCATCTCTCAATAATTGCATTGCATTGCATTGCATTCTATGTTTTGAAGCTACATAGCTACTTTAACTGAAGCCTTCATATTTAATGCATTTGTAATGCATGCATTTGCATTTAATGCATACAGTTATAATGCATTAAAATTCTAATCTATTCACTCTCATGCCTTTAAAAGGTATCATGCATTGAAGCACATGACAAACAACCAATGTATGATGCAACAAAGAATCTGCAAATATTAAAATGCATTTAAACTTTGGATAAATTACATTATAGTAGACAAACAAAGCATTATATATTTTTTCTGACTGTAATTTTATAAGTTGTGCTTTACAGAGTTAATGCACAATGGTATTTATAAGAAGACTGTAATGGTTGTAGATGCAGAAGGTGACCTGTAGAGCGGTGTGGAGTGACACGGCATGAGGAACAGCAGCTCAGGTGAGCTCTGAGAGCCGCTGGGGTCACACAGGTGCTGCAGGTCATGCATGACGTCCAGAGATCCACGCTGGTGAATCAAACCCGTGTATAACGCAGGAATCAGATTGAGGAGCAGCAGGGAGGTAGCAACAGGTTTCCTCCACGCTTGCAGCTTCGCTAGAGACATACCTGTCAGAAGAGCACATAAAGACCTTCAGAACGCTTTCATATCTACACAGACGACTAGATGTTCATGCACTCACCGCTGAATATCATACAGAACGGCAGCACCGGATAAACAAACCGGAACTCCTTGTGCGGCAGCAAACTGCAATAAACACATTTAATGAGCTAAATAGATTTGAGTTTTTTTTTTTTACATATGAAACAATTACTGCACTCTTTGACGTACTTCTGTAATACCATAGTGCATTAACCCTGTAAAGCAATGCATAATAAATAATTTAAATTTAAATGTATGCATTTAGCAGACGCTTAAGCGCGACTTACAGTGCATTCAGGCTATCAATTTTTACATATCATGTGTTCCCGGGGAATCGAACCCCCAACCTTGCGCTTGATTGCACAGTGCTCTACCAATTGAGCTACAGGAACATAAAAATAACAAAAAAAAAATGAAATAGAATAATTTATTCAAACTTTAGACAATTTTTTTTTATATGTAATAAAAACACTTTTTTTTTTTTTTGTGAGTATCATATTTGATCTATCAGGTGTTATGGCTTGTATATTATAATATGTGACCCTGGACCACAGAACCAGTCATGACAGTCAATTATGTGAAATGTATACATTAATAAATAATTTTTCTATTGATGTATGATTTGTTATGATCGGACAATATTTGGCCGAGATACAACTATTTGAAAATCTGGAATCTGAGGGAGCAAAAACATTAAAAAAAATCTAAATATGGAGAAAATCATCTTTAAAGTTGTTCAAATGCAGTTTTTAGCAATGCATATTACTAATCAAAAATTAAGTTTTCATATATTTATAGTGGGAAATTTACTAAACATCTTCATGGAACATGATCTTTACTTAATATCTTAATGATTCTTGGCATAAAAGAAAAATGGATCATTTTGAACCATGCAATGTATTTTTGTTTATTGCTACAAATATACCCCAGAAACTTAAAACTGCTTTTGTGCTCCAGGGTCACAAATCATTATAAATATGTATGAAAAAACAGATCAGGCCTAAACTGAGCAAAAATAGATGCAATGTAGTGCAGATGCTGATACTTACATGGTCATCTATGCAAAAGTTTCTAACATAACGCTCTGTCTGTATGTGGTGTGTTAAATGCAGATGTGCACCTGTAAACAGCTGTAGTCCAGAAGATGGTAATCAGCAGGATTCTGTGCTTCTTGGTGGCCAGTGAGCATCCGTGCAGGAAGAGAGGAAGGTGTGGGCCGATCACGACCGGCAGACCCTGAGTGAAGTACCAGTGCCACGGATGAGATCCATAAAACTCGGCCACATTGTGAAGCACGTTAAACTTCAGGAAGTTCCACTGGACCAGGATCCACTTCAGAAACACAGATGAAGAGACATCAGCTTCACATTCAGTCTAAGCCTGAAAGCTTCTAAAAGCATGACATGAAGACTGTCAAGAACATGACTCGGGTCATACTTCACCTCATAATCAACCAATTATTATTTTGCATCATGACAATTAAGTAAATTCTCCTCCCTATTAGTTTTTTTTATATAATAATGCATTCAGATGTTTAACTTTGACATTCTCATTATTCTCAAAATCAATCATATTACATACTCATTACTGCTTCTTAAAATTAAAAACATTAATTTCAGTGCAAGAAACACACTTGTACAGTTTATATATATATATATATATATTTATATGTGTGTGTTTGTTTTTGTGTGTGTGTGTATGTATATGTATATTTATATGTGTGTGTGTATGTATATGTATATTTATATATGTGTGTGTGTGTGTGTGTACACATATATATATATATATATATTATATATTTTTTATTATATATTACCATATTAAAAGTGAAGCCAAAATAAAAAAATATATATACATTTTAAATTTTAAAAAATAGATTAGGATGCATTTTAGTTGAAGTGCTCAAATTAAATAAAGTAAAATAAGATACATTTTAATTAGAATTTTAATTAAAAAATAAATATTTTAATTTAATATTTTAATCTACATTTTAATTTAATAATAAAAAAAAATAATAATAAAAATGACAAAAGTGCATAATTTTTTTATATATATTTATATATATATATATATATATATATATATATATATATATATATATATATATATATATATTTATATATATTTATAATGAATACAAATTTTATATAAAACTAAAATAACTCTGATTTATGTATTTTGGGGTTGAAATATGACAAGAGCACGATCTTGACAACTCTATTTCACTCGTAAAAATCAATAAATTTGTTGCTTTGCGCATTTTGCTCAAAGCAATCAACATTTATATTTGTATTTCTGTAATCCCAAAGTTTGTGAATAAAATTAAAACTACCTTTCCATAGAAGACAGAGTCTATCAGTGTCGAGACGGCCAAAGCCAGAGCCCTGCGTGAATGATTCGTGAACATACAGAGATTAACAGAGATTATCACCGATATCCAAGCTGTAAACCTCAAGGGAAATAAATGCAATATTTACGCAATGGGAAAGCATCGCTGTGTGATGAGCTTCAGCTTGTTTTGTTCCACACAGAAATGATAGAAGAGCAGAGGAAGCCAGACGATCAGAGCTGTGGGACGGACAACGACGGCCAGCGACACCAGAGACAAATACTTCCAGCTGAAGAGGACAGAGCAGAAAAAAAGAGTCTGTAACAGATCTGTGCACTCACTAGTGTCTAGTTAGGACTCTAAATAAATGTACAGCTTAACAATTTACTCCCGGAGCCATATTAAAATTCCTATATCTCTGGAACCGAACCAAATAGGGCTTTAAAAATAAAGATGGCAAAAGAAAAGTTTGTTAAGAACCAGTATCTGAAGGGGCATTAAGATATCTTTAATACTTCTTGAGTTACAGGCATGCAAACTTTAGAGAAAATGCATGAAAAGTGCCGTTTCCCCATTTTCAATTGGTCACCTTTAGCACATAATTCAACAAATTTTACTTGAGTGGACAGTTTTTACTAACAGACCTACTAATCTCTGTGGAAAAATAACTTTATGATGCTGGCATCTTTCTAAAGTCATTTTTAACCCTTTGTAATCTGGCTCTGAATCTCAGGTGGAAATTGCCCTTTTGACCCTTCTCCACAAAAACATGCATTACAAGACATTTAACATTCTGGCTTTCATAACTATACATGTTTATCTTCCTTCAGAGAAAGTAATATTTGAGTTAACACGGAATGAATGACCTGTTGTGTGTTTTGGAGCCGGGTAAAGGGAAAAAGCAAAGTGCCAGGGTGGTCAGAACCGTTTCCATTGTGTTGGTCAGAGTCCGGCTGCAGCAAAACCAGGTGAACCATGAACACAGCTGACAGAAATACTGACAGAAAACACAGCAGAACTGAGTCAAACCAGCACGAAAGCAGTGAAGTTAATGTTTGTGCATCTGCATTATATCATAAAAAAAGAACAGTTCATCCATATTTGAAAATCAGCTCATCCTCAGGCCATCATCAGGTTTGGAGAAATGGAGCATTGCGTCAGTGTCTCATCAATGGATGCTCTGAAGTGAATGGGTGCCGTCAGAATGAGAGTCACAATACCTCACAATAATCGTCACAACTTCAGTCGGGCACTTAATGTCTTGAGAAATCAAAAGCTGAAACAAATCCATAATTAAAATGTTTTAATGTCAAACCAGGAGTCATGTTTTACTTAAAAATGTCTTGATTGATTTGTTTCAGCTTTTGATTTCTTAAGACATTAACTGATGGACTGAAGTTGTGACGATTATTGTGATGTTTTTATCAGCTGTTAGGACTCTCATTCTGACGGCACCCATTCACTGCAGAGCATCCATTGATGACACACTGATGCAATGCTGCATTTCTCAAAAACAATACATTTTTCAGCAGATTTTAATTTTTGGGTGAAGTATTCCTTTAAGATTGTCGTCTTACTGTCCATTTGGCAACATCAGGATTCTCCCATTGCAAGACGAGGTTGTACAGCTTCACGTCGGCATACGCAGCCAACAGCGCTTGGAAAACACGCGGCACAAACACCTGCAAGAACAGATATTCATGTTAGAGAACAATCAGACCCGCTGTCTCATTAATGCACCGAAGTCTTACCAATAAATAAACCGTGTCATAGTTCATCAGATGCAGGAGTTTGTACATCAGAGCGAACAGGAGAGGATAAGAATATCCCCGGATGCCTTCTTTCCATTCCCACGTCTCATAGCCATAAGTGAGAAATATGTTAAGGATCTCATTTGCATATTACATTTCAGACTAAACAGCTCAGTGTATAAACAAGGATATCTGAAGACCATCCGGTGGGGGATCTCCAGCGACTGCCAGTATTCATCCGGGACGAAGCTGGTCTGGATCAGGACGCAGTTGAGCAGGCGGAATACGACCGAGAAAACTGCGATGCTGATGCCAAAGATTTCTGAGGAAGTCACATAATTAACACGCATTTCTAATCTTTGCATGCATAGATAGTAGTGATGAATGTGTTTTAATGGCTGATGGCAAAATCATCAAGGAAAGGTGGATGCTGATATAATATAATGTATAATAAAATATAATATAATGTAATATAATGGATGTATTACTTTTCATTCTGATTCAAGTGTTCATTTTTGCTTTGGTCGAATTTGCATATTAAATTCGCTGCATCATCGCTGCTAGCTACTTTTTAAATGCAATTCAATGCGATACATATATGATTAGTATTATTTAAATAAATATATATTTTAAGAGAATTTAGGGGGGGAAATTGAATTCTCATGAAAATAATGCAAAATAATAATAATCTAAATTATTTAATTATAGTGGTCATGTACAGTCTTTTGATTACATTGTTAAAAAATATTATCATTAATAAATTATAATTTTTTTTTATAGCAGACTGAAATTAGAATTTTGGGGGTAAATCCACTTAATTGTCATAATAATAATAATAATTTCACAATGCAAAAAAAAAAAAGAAAAGAAAAGAAAAATTAGTAGCCCTTAAAAAATGCATAAATTTTAGTATTCACAATTTTATTTATTGTCTCATTTTGATTGATTTTGGGATAGTTTGGGACCTAATCATGATGTTTCTCAACAGCACTGTCTATTCCATTTCTATTTCATGATTAACAATATAATACAATTTAATAATGCAAAGCAAAATCTACACAAACTTGCTTAAGATCTCTACTTTTTTGATAACCTAATATAACATTACGCAAAATAATCTGAATATTCCTCCAGGATCAGAGTCTCACTGAGTGTTTGAGGTGTTTTGATGTCTGTGCTGTACAGAATGGAGCTCCTCTTCCTGAGTCTCACTGATTCACACGAAGCCTTGTTCTGTTTAAAGCGCTCTCGAATCTTCTCCATGTCTCCACATGAGCCTCAGACGGGGTTTAAACTTCAGCATTTTAACTCCAAAAGTATCATTTTGAGGCGCATTTACTGAGAGCTGTTGTGAACCGAATGTGGAAACAAAACCTATTTCCGTGTTTGGTTGTCGACGTCACGCGTGACCTCATGAATATGTAATGAGATCACAACAACAGACTTTTAACGCTATTTTTTCTTTAAATAATAATTTTAAATTCATAAAGATGTGTTTCGTTATTCGTGTAAATGGGTTCAGACATATCTTATTTTAAATACAAGATGGAAAAATAATTTAAATGCGAAAACGGTACGTCACGTTTGGTCTGCGCGAGTTGCCGTAGTCGCTTGCTCGTCCTTGTGTGCATGTGTTGACCTGCAGATTTTTCACACTACTCTTAAAAACGACTGAAAACCTCAGGGTGAGTGAGGAAAATTAATTTAAGTGAATGCCGTCGTCACCAAAGTTTTGGTCCATGCATAATGTAAATACAGTAGTGCACGGTACCTCATTTATGCATACTTAAAATTCAAAACGCCACAATATCTGATTGACTCCAGAACAGGTTGGTGGAAGTATCTCATCATAACCTTTTCTTTCTGCTTTTTTTTCCAGTGGGATGTTAGTGCCTTCGTAACATAAGATCATGTTTGGAAGACGGATCCCCTTTAATCAGATTGCGTTTGCTACTCTGGTTGGAGTGGTGGGAGGTGTGTATATCTACAGGCCTATGTTTGAGGCACACAGAAAACCTCTATCTGCACCAGATCAAGACCTCAAGTCTGACCCAGCAGAGCAGAGAGCGGAAACTACCCAACAAGAACAACAAGATGCATCTGCAGCCCAAGACGGAGTCTGAATGTGCCTCGGTGTTACATGCTTCTTATTCCCATGCACTTTGTGAATGGTGTAACTTAGATATACTTAATAAGTAGCACTGCAAATAAACTACAAGATTCTACACCATTCGATTCATTTATTTAAAAAAAAAAACAAATATAACAATTCAAAATTAACATAAAAATCTAAAAAAAAAATATATATAAAACAAAAAATCGCATCCTCCTTTTAGAATCTGCAAGATGTTTTTAATTTTAAAATATATAATAATTTCATAATTGTGTGAAAAATACAATGATATAAATTACTTAACTTTTAAAAATACAATTAATTGAATTAAGCTTGTTTCAAAAATTTTACACATTTTATGTGAAATATAAAAATACAATGTACTAACAGAATACATATACCAATAAAATTAATAAAGATCTTCACGACAAGGATCCAGATTGGGACTCATTCTCTCTTACATACGATGAAAACATTCATGAATGCTTAAGAAGCCAGCACACAGTATATTAAGAACCAAAGAGACTGAAACATTTAAACTGTAACTGTTTTTAACAATGTAACTTTTCATGTACCTTTTACATTTTACACCACCAGATGTCACACAAACAAACACACACACACACACACACACACACACACACGCACTTACAGTTTTGAAAGAGCTTCAGAGCACGCTGAACAAATTGTACATACTTAAAAAAAAATTATTTTAGATGCAGAAACCAAAAGCCGACCACTAGCTAAAATTAATTTATTAAGTTATTTCCTGCATTCTGAACAGAAAAGCGGGCGCGAGCGGGAGCTGACTAGTCCTACTATGGCGAAGGCCTAGCTCATGAATATTAAGCACGCAACGTGACGTTCTCACTTTAGTCCTTTCCGATTGGCTAAATAGCCTGATAATTTGCATGGTGGAGTGTTGGCTCATAATAATATTAATTACACTACTATCGCGGTGGTCTCTCCAGGAAGGTCTCTAAGCAGCGTCAGCGATACCTAATTAATATTCATGAGCTAAGCCAGGGCTGCGAGAGCACCGGAAGTGTTGCGTCACTGTATGTGGGTGTGGGAGCAACTTTAGGAAACAAAGTGTCCATCGCTTGAAAAATAGTAGCTCGCCACACACTAAAACTTGTTCTCAATTGGTCTAATATTTTCGAAAAAGCAAGCCTAAAGAGATCAGCAGACGTTCAGATCACTGACTTGGTAAGTGCGAATGTTTTTATAAAGCTTTCCACGACGTAAACTCTTCAGAAGCTGATGTTAACTGTTTGCTCACTTGTCAACGCGTTTATTTAATTAAGATCTACATGTTGGCGTAGAAGTGTATTCACGTTTAAATATACAGTATGTGACACTAACCTCATATGCATCTTAAATATATTGCATAAAGGCTTCTGTATATGTAGTGTAGTTATGTTATAATGTCATAATAATGCGTGGTTAGTGACTAAAAGCTGCTGTTCATCTGAACACACACGTGGATCAATCCTAGATCAAATCTACCCATCATAATATAACTGTGACCTGAATCTGATCAGAAAGGAAACGGGGAACGTTACTTTTAAAAGTAATGCGTTACAATATTGCGTTACTCCCTAGAAAAAGTAACGAATTATTATCTCAGTTGCTTTTTATGGAAAGTAACGCGTTACGTTTCTTTTGAGGTGCTTGCTTGTTTTTAATATAAAAAGGTATTGTTTTTGCAAATATGAAGGCCCTTTCACATCGAAAGTGTAATGAATACA
Organism: Carassius auratus; assembly: GCF_003368295.1. Taxonomy (NCBI): domain Eukaryota; kingdom Metazoa; phylum Chordata; class Actinopteri; order Cypriniformes; family Cyprinidae; genus Carassius; species Carassius auratus. The sequence goes on along the minus strand of NC_039260.1, from coordinate 1,273,210 downwards.
TTCAGGGAGAAGGAAATGTAAATTATCGTCTGTACAGTAGAGGGCGGAGCTCAAACTAATCGCATGAAGAAAATATTTGACTTATTTAAAATATTTAATTATTGCAGATATGTATAAAATATTCTGCGTTATTCATTTTGAGGAATAATGAATCAGTTTTCGTGCAGGTGAGATGATTAAAAGTGTTCATATTTAGTGTAGAATTACCTTAAAATCACGTTCACACAGAATGTCTCTTAAGTAAAATTTTACTTTACTAGTTATTTCATAAAAGGTAATCTGATGATGTAACTAGCGTTACTTATAATGCATTACCCCTAACATGGGAAGAAGTAACCAGCGTCACCTGGGAAATACACGGCTTCACTCCCAGATCAGGTTACCTGTCAGGAATGTCTGGTTTTGGGATAATTTCCCTTCTGAATGATCAAGTTTCCATTCTTTCTTGCTTAATTGGGGAAATCCTGTAAGATAACATATGTGTATGACTCTATTCTTTGAATCGGTTTGCTATGATCACGATGGGATTCTGAATTTGACACCCTTTGTACAAGTTAGAGACTTCAAGGAACATTACGACCCCCCCAAAATGATTGTGTTGTTGTCATTTTCTCACTGCATGTCATTCCAAACCTGTTATGTTTTCTTTCTCTTTTTTTATTCCTGTGAAATATCCATGTTTTCCCATGCAATTAAAATGCAATTCATTTCATTAGAAGTCTTTAACATCATACTTTAATGATTTAATACTTAAATTCACTTTGGCCAATAATATTTGATGTCACTTACATCAAACTTGAGACTTGTCTTCATGCACCATGTTGGAATGTCTGCACATTTGAGAGTAATATATATATATATTAGACTTGAATATCAGTCAGTTTCTCATGCAAACCTTTCATGTAATTTAAAAAGACTTGAAATATACTCCACAAGTGTGTAGTTTATGAGCTTTACTGCCCCGTTCGCTTTCATTGCATGCAAAGCAGAAGAATATTCTACAAATTTGTGATTTGTGTTGCATGGAAAAACATTTGGAATTTGGATTGTGACAGTGCGAAATATTTGTTTAAATAATTTCTTAAATCTGTCCTGAGAAGAGTTTTCCACAAATCTCAGATCATTAAAAATGGGCTCAACGGTCTCACCTGCCTGTTCTAGAGAAAGCAAATGAAATGAATATAGACTGAAGTCATTTGTGTGTGTGTGTGTGTGTGTGTTTTAAGTAGTCCTGGCAGGGCTGGGACTGACAGGACCGTCACATGACAGGATGCCTAGAGCACATGAGCACCAGCTGATGGTTATTAGATGAGCCTGATGTTTAATCTTACGCTCCACATCCTTCAGAAAGCCCAAAAGAGCTTTTATAAAAGCTGTCAGTGCATGGGACTGGAGTGTGAATGACAGAAATCACTCTGTCGCTTTGATACGAGTCGTTATTTAGTAAATGAAGAATGTTTTTGTCCTGTTGCACATCTCCAGCGCACTCTTCACAATCAAGATGCATAAAGGTTCTTCACAGTGATGCCATACAAGAACCATTTTTGTTCCACAAAGAACCATTCAGTCATAGGTTTTAAAGAACCATCTCTTTCTTCGATTACCTTTCTATAATCCGAAGAACCTTCTTTCGCCACAAAGGACATTTTGTTAAAACGAAATGTTCTTCAGATGTTAAAGATTCTTCTATGGCATCATGAAGCACCTTTATTTTTCAAGAACAATGACTTTCTAAATAAGACCTCAGAATTGTGAGATATGAACACAGATACAGATACATAGATACAGAGTCACCATACCTTTTTTTCATTCATTTTATTCTGCGGCAGAAACAAGCGAACATTTATTATTACTTTTTTTTTAAATCTTGCAATTGCAAATTTATATTTCATAATTCAGGCTTTTCCGCTCACAAATATGAGTTTGCAAGTTAACATTTATAAATGTAGACTTTTTATTTCAGGTCATATCTTGCAATTCTGAGAAACAGAATTGCAAGATAGAAATTGCAATACATTTAAACTTGCAATTCTGTTAAGAGATGTCAGAATTGCAAGATCAAAAAAAGCCTTTTGACTTTTTTATTTTAATTTTTGTGACAGAAAAATAATAATTGTGCGATCAGCTGTGTTTTTTATGTTTTTATTCATCTTATTAAATGTACTATCAATACAGTTTCTGCGTCCATTGAATATGCTTTATTTTTTCACTAAAATCGCCCTCAGATCCAAAATGCATAGTTTCCGGACTCAATATTATGAGTTTATGGTGTCATTCATGTGTTAATTAATATGATGTTTATTACATGACTTCAACGCACAAGTGTCTACAGAACACAGACTCTTTTCTGTCCAGACTGAAAGAAACTATCTTCGATTAAAGTTCAGCCGGCTCAAGTTTTTATTGTTGTTGTTTTGTTTTGTTTTTGTAGCATGCATCATTCATGCATCGCTGAAAGACTATAGCTAAAATGTGAATTTCCAAAGAGGCTAAATAGTTTCTCACATCAGGTCAAAGTTTGAGGTTTTTTCAGTCTGCACAGCAGATTTGTCTTTCACACGTACAGCTTGAGAAGAGGGAAGCGGACAGAAAAAACTCAGCCTGTCAGAGCTTGACTGGGAATGTTTGATTAGAGCCTGTGTCTTCATCAGGGCTGTTTTTGTTGGACAGGAAGCTGAAGCCAAAGCATTTCGGTGAGCTCTTGCACAAGGCCGGTGATTGTTGAAGGATGTGTAGACGTGTCTGACTGAAATGAAGGCATCAGCCGGTCTTCAGAAGTCCATCAAATGACCATCAGATGATGCAGACGAACACTCATCGCTTGTGTCTTACACAGGGATTGTGTTCATGCTTATGTAGCACATAAAGACGAGGTTGTTTTTGAAATTGGTGCACTTTCCAGAAAGCGAAAGCTCTCTTTCTTGCAATTTTCCTGTAGATGCAATCAACTTCATTATATATGGAAAACAGAAATAACATAAAAGTTGCGTTTTGGAGTTGCATGTCTTTAAACTGATCTTTTTACAATAAGAGTCTTAAAGTTGAGCAGATTTCAGTGTGATCTTGTGCTTGTTTACTGCACAGCTAAGAAGATCAGCTGTTGCATGCACTTTAAACCCATGCAAAACAGGTTCCAGGAGTGATAAACCAATGCATTGGCCAACATTGGTCCATTTTTGAGGTTATATGAGTAGTAGTCTTCTCAGTTGCTGTTATTTTTCAGGATTTACAGATGAATAGAAAGTATAAAAGAACAGCAGTTTTGTAACATTAAATGTCTTTACTATCACTTTTGATCAATTTAATGCATCATCCTTATTGATAATTCTTCTTATCTGCATCAGCAATGGAAAATCATATTTTGGGCGACCACTAGACAAGCTCTAGTACTAGTTAGTTAAATGCATTTCTAACTAGTCTGTGATCCTTTAGTCACATATCATGACAACGAGAAGTTTTGCTGTGTGTAAGATAGCAAATCTTCTAGATAAACAGTTTCACTGAACGTTTCCTCCAAGACACGCCATAATGAAGTGACTGATTTCATCTGTGATAAACACTGAAATGCATTCTGGGTAATCTCGTTCCTGAGACCAATGCAGTATAACTCTGTTGACTTTAGTTAATCTGGGAAGTGTTATTAAAATAGCTGTCAGGCCTGAGGTGATGCATGTGCTCTTTCTAGTGTGTGTATATATATATATATATTTCAAGTCTGTGGATTGATCCGGGTGCTTGGGTTGGTCCCAGACATTAAGCTGCTTACGGTCAGGATGGTGCAAGAATGTGGTCATTTGTTCAAGTTTTTATGTTCTTTCTGCAGTCATATGATCGGCTTTAACACTGTCTGAGAACCCAGTCATGGACGGACGCTTTCCTCTCCCTGATTCTGAGAACGTGTCAAGACAAGAAGTGCATGAAGGCGTTAGTGCAGATTTAGAAGCGCACCTACTTTACGTTTTAGTTAAACCTGCACATTACTTCATCTATCAAAGGAGAGGCCTTCGTTGAGGAACTTTCTTTGATCTTGTGAGATGTGTGGTCAACTTTCAAGGCTCAAAACTTCCTTTTGCAAAACTTTTCTAAGACCAGATTGCAATATACGCTGACTTCTTCACAATAAGAGAGCAGAAACAAAAAGAAGAGAAACGTGGTGCCTGATGAGACTTGACTTAAGATCTCATCGCAGAATGTCTTTAAATAATACCTCAGCATCAAGCATTGCATGCAATATTGTACTGACGGATAAAAATAGAGCATGACAACATTTCAAAAGCAACTGTGACTGATAATGATTGTCTCTAGTGCAAACTCTGAGTTAAATATTATAGGTTATGAAACACTTCATTACTAACTGATGGATGTCTCTGTATTGTAGTCTTAGGCTACAGTGAAAAGAAACTTGAGTTGACAAATGAGTGGAATTAAAAGCCATTGTGTAAATGCATTCAGGTGTAAAAAGGTGCTTTTTCAAAGTCTGTTTCCTCATTTAGGCTCCAGGATTTATGGACTTCATGATCAATAACAAAAAAGAGCTTTCAGACGCATATTTACTGTTCTGGAACAGAAATGCATGCAACACTTCAGATGTAGTCTCAAAGTTTTTTTGTTTTTTTTTGTTTCCTGTTACTGAATCAGCACTGTTGCATCAATGCAAATGCCTGTCTTTCTTCATTTTAACTGAATGCTTTTAAAAAAATGGTGGATTGAATAGACTAATGGGTTCATTATGGGTAGTTCTTTAAAGTCAGCATGAACCTTGTTAATTATCCTGCCGTGCTCTGGAAGTTCATTTGTGAAGGAAAGTTTCAATGGCGACTTCTGTTATTGTTAGTGGTTTGTTTGTAAGAGTTCACAAATGTGTTTGTCAGGGTTGCTGTCATTAAACTACAAAAAAAAAAAAAATCGAAATAATTATTATTATATTTTAGATAAAGTTTTTTTTTTAATTTCAAAAACTTTATCTTATTTTATTTCAGCAAGTTGTCAATACAGCGTTTCTCATTTTTGTGTAGTTTGTTAAAGTAGCTACTAAAAGGCTATAAATCCGTATAGACGTTTAAATTTAATTTAAAAAATTCATTAAAATGTAAATGAATAGCATATCTTAAAATATCTTTTTTTTTTCATCACAGGATTTTTAAATAAATATTTTTTTTAAAGTTATTTAATAACAAATCAAAAAGTTATGTGAAGCTGTTTTTTTTTTAAGCCCTGTATCTCTCATAGGGATATACCGGTATAAAATGTTTCCTGTTAAGATTAATTGCTTATGAGTTTATCACGGTATACGATATTATCACGGTATTGAAATTTGGTCATAATACAGTATAACAGGTTAAATATTTTTTTTTCTTAAAACAAAAATAACTGAATATTTTAAATACAATAAAGCAATACAGAAAAATATATAAAGTTAATAGTTTTACACCGATTAAAGTGCAAATGAAGTTTTAAGACACAAAGGCATCACTTTACAATAAGACCTCATTAGTTAACCATTAACATTCATAAAGAGCAATAGCTACTTGCTATAGAAGTTATTAATCTTTGTTAAAAAAATACAAGTCTTAGTTCATGTTAGCTCATTAAATAACACAGCTGCAACTTTTCGATTTTATATTAACTAGTGAATTAACTAATGAAGCCCTAATGTAAAGTGTGAATGAACAATAAAGAATGAAAACACTTTCAAACCATATCTAGGGCACATTGTAGTCCAGATTAAAATGAAAAAAAAAAACCAAACAAGTATTTGTCACTGTGATGAACATCATAACGAATACACAAACTCTGAATGGCTGTTTAAATCTATTTAAATGTGTGTTAGAAAGTAGTGCAGCTGCTTTATTTATGGGTTTTCCGGGGTGCATTTTCCGCAGTTTAGCGCCATCTGCTGTCAGAGAGTGAATGTGAATGTCCCTCATGTGTTCCTCATGTGCTTCTCTTACGTGTTTGTTTACATCAGCACACACACGTCTTTCAAGCAGCATACAGCGGTGTTGTGCATTATGACCATTTGATGGGAATAGTATTCTTAAAATGCATTCCAAGTTCTGAATAATTTGTAATTCTATAATTATTCACGGTATTTAGAAGTGCCCGCGATAACAATATCTTGCATATTCATTACCGTGATATATCACATTACCGAATACCAGCACTTTTTTTTTAATGATGTAGTAAATTAATGCAAGTCTTTTAATTATTTTAATCTCAGTTAGACTCTAACAGTTCAGAACTTACAAAGAATTATTTTTGTTAGAACTCGGAGATAAAAAGTTGCAATTATTTCTTTTAGTTTTTATAGTTTTCTGTGACCAAAAAACATCAGAATTGTGTGTGAGATAAAGAGAGAGAGAGAGAAAAAGGGACTTGTGAGATATAAACTCCAAATTACAAAAAAAAATTCAGAATTCTAAGTTTATATTTTGGATTTGTAACTTTTTTTCTTCTTCTAGTAATTGCATTAAAAAAAAGTCCAGTACACCCGTGCCCGTGAGGTAACAGCACTGTGTTTGTCCATCACAGGTCCTCGTTCAGCTCTCAGTATGTCCGAGGGGGACTATGATTACCTCATCAAGTTCCTCGCGCTGGGGGACTCTGGGGTGGGAAAGACCAGCTTCTTGTACCAGTACACGGACGGCAAATTCAACTCCAAATTCATCACCACAGTGGGAATAGACTTCAGAGAAAAACGAGTGGTGAGTGGTTTTAACTGGCACAAGTAATTTTCCATTAAGCATTGGTTTATTCATGAGTGTTCAACAGTCTCCTTAGTTCAGATGTTTCCTGCTCGGTTTGTAATGGAGGTTTATTGTTCTGGAGTCCCGCTCTGTGGTTTACCAGACTGTAAAATCCCATGGTCCTGTTCAGCTTAGTTATGGAAACTTGCCCAGAGGTCAAGAGCAGTCGATCACGTGTAGATCGCAGCCTCAGATGAGGCGAGGTATACACGCATTTGTCTGAACACGGTCATGAATACTAGATGCAGGACAAACATACAGAACTGTGAAAGCAAACAGACACGCACAAGGTAATTACGCTGTTCCTGAATGTAATTGGATGCCTAAGGCTGCTTAATTTGTTGGGAACACGCTTCAGCAAGAGACGGTCGACATAATGCACATAATACACACTTTACAATACCTATCATAGATAGATAGATAGATAACACTTCCAATAGTAACAAAAACTGTTGAGGAAACTTCATTGGCAGGTTGTGTGTGTGTGTGTGTGTTTTAGGGAAAGATGAATGCAGGATCACATGGGCTTATAGATTAGAGATCCCTCCTCAAGAACAAACACTTGAGCACTTAAGATCTCAAACAAACGCTGATGTTTTAGAGCCGCACAATCAGGAGTCGCAGCACTAATGAGACGCTTCCCGCTCTCAGTCATCAAGTGTGCGTTACACGGCTGTGTTTGACTGTGTGAAGAGTAATTCGGGTTTCCTGGAACTGTATATCAAAGCAACCAAATAGCAACCACCACAACAGTGTAAGATTGTGGTGGGACGTTTTGCATTGGGCAAACCTCACGCTGTCTGCAGAGGATGTCAGGATATATTCATCACACTCTTATACAGTGCTTCTGTCCTGTTAGGTGTACAAGTCCAGCGGTCCTGAGGGGACGGTCGGGAGAGGACAGAGGATTCACATCCAGCTCTGGGACACGGCCGGTCAGGAGAGGTCAGATGCAGAGCAGAACTGTTTAAAGAACTGAATCCTGATTAATAAGCGTATATATGTGTGTGTGATTTTTCTCTTGTTTTCTGCTCTGAATGCAGGTTTCGGAGTTTGACCACCGCGTTCTTCAGGGACGCCATGGGCTTCCTGTTGCTCTTTGACCTCACCAATGAGCAGAGCTTCCTTAATGTGCGGAACTGGATGAGTAAGTCCAGACTTACTATACATTATTTCTGTGTTTACACAATTAATGAGCACCTACTTTCATTTTCTACAGAAATTAAGTGTTTGTTTTTTTTCTTGGCACAAATTATTTTTTATTAATTAATTTTTTTAACTTGCAGATTTGTTTCTTATTTATATTACATTTTATTTTTAGCTAGCGGGTTACCTATCTTCTACTACTAGAAATGAAACAAAATGAAAATATTTTTAATATGCATTTGTTTATTAATCTTATCTTTACCTAGTAGCTTAGAGTATTTTTTATTTTTAAAAGAATATTTAATATAATTTTTTATTAATAGGGTTTTTAACTATTACTTTAGAGTAATTATTATTATGATTATTAATTTTTTTAATATAATTTGTTACATTTTATTTTTAACAAGTAGGTTACCTATCATCTTCTACTACTATAAGAATGCGAAATTAAAATATTTTTAATATATATGTATTTTTAATTATTATTTTAATCTTTACCTAGAAGCTTAGAGTATTTTTCCAACTGCTACTAATACTAATTATCTTTACTTATTTTTAATTTAATATTATTTGTAATACATTTTTCTTTTTAACTAGAAACTTTGAGTGCTTGCCTAATACACTACCACTGCTAGAAATTTATTGTTTATTTTTATGAATTAAATTTTACCTAGCAGCTTAGATTGATTGGCCAAATACTACAACTTCTACCTATAATGCATAAAATATTTAATATTAGTTTTATTAATTTTTTGTGTAACTAGCAGTTTAGAGTGCTTGTCTATGTGAAAAATTAGAATTTAATAATAATAATTAAATTACATTTATTTTAAAACCGTTTGGAGTGATTGCCCAGCTAAAAAAGAATATTAACAATAACAAAAACATAATAAATTGTTATAATTAATAGAAAGACCGCTGTACAGTAAGCTGCGTGTTGTTGTTACATTATCATGAATAGTTTCTAAAATAACAATATTTAAAGGTTACTGCTGTGGTGTCTTGTGCAGGTCAGCTGCAGACGCACGCGTACTGCGAGAATCCCGACGTCGTCTTGTGCGGAAACAAATCAGACCTGGAGGACCAGCGCGCCGTGAAAACAGAGAGTGCGCGAGAACTGGCCGAGAAATACGGGTGAGAAACCAGACTCGAGAACGTGCCTCCAAACATCAACAGAAATACCTCACTGTCCGTTCAAAGCGCTCCGATGCTTGAGCAGATCACTACGATATCATCAGCACATGACAATGATTTAGCATAATTAGATCGTGCTGACATTAAAACAGAGATGCACAGGTGAGGGGGGACATCTTTTCATGCTTCATTGTAGTTACTTATTTTTTTTTATCACCCTGTATGTCCAAAACTGTAATTTTTCACAAAAACAAACATTTTGAAAATCTTGTTGCAAGATTTTACAAAAATCAAGATTGAATGTATTTGGTCAAAATCCAATGTTTTTAAACGATGAAGTGATATGCAGACTATTGTAGACAATATTGGCCGATTAGATGGCAAACCTGACCTAAAACGCTAAATGCTCTCTCACTCTCTCTCTCTCTCTCTCTCTCTCGCTCGCTCGCTCTCTCTCTCGCTCTCTCTGTCTCACTCTCTCGCTCTCTCTCTCTCTCTCTCTCTCCCCGTCTCTCTCTCTCTCTCTCTCGCTCTTTCTTGCTCTCGCTCCCTCTCTCTCTCTCTCTCCCTCTCACTCTCTCTCCCCCTCTCACTCTCTCTCTCTCCCCCCCTCTCACTCTCACTCTCTCTCTCTCTCCCCCTCTCTTGCTCCCCCTCTCTCTCTCGCTCTCTCCCCCTCTCTCTCTCCCTCTCTCCCCCCCTCTCCCTCTCTCTCTCTCTCTCTCGCTCTCTCCCCCTCTCTCTCTCGCTCTCTCCCTCTCTCTCTCTCCCCCCCCCCCTCTCTCTCTCCCCCTCCCCCCCTCTCTCTCTCTCTCCCTCTCTCCCCCCCTCTCCCTCTCTCTCTCTCTCTCTCGCTCTCTCCCCCTCTCTCTCTCGCTCTCTCCCTCTCTCTCTCCCCCCCCCCCCTCTCTCTCTCCCCCCCCCCCCCCTCTCTCTCTCTCCCTCTCTCTCTCTCTCTCTCTCTCTCTCTCTCTCTCTCTCTCTCTCTCTCTCTCTCTCTCCCTCTCTCTCTCTCGGTCACAGGTGTGTCTGTGGATGCGGGTGACTCTGGAGATGTTTGTTTTGAGGGCCGTGTCTGTAGCGTGTTTGTCTAAGACGAGGGCAGCTCTCGTTAAATGTGACGCGTTCAGATGAAGAAAGGCTAATATTGACTGTCTTCAGTTCAGTCAAGCTCTCAAGTATTTTGAGAAGTTTCTGTCTCATGAATACTTGAGTATGATTATGTGAAATCCTTTTCTCGAGTCATCATATGAATTATACAAATGGTGCTTCTGTTGAGCAGGTCGACGGTTAAAATATCTGTTGACTTTATTTTATTGTCAGTAATATTGAGTTTTCTGTAACTCCGAGTGTCATTCATATTGTGTTGACTGATCCTCACATCTAAACTCATCCAGGTGTGTCTTTATGCAAACACTGATGATAATAAATAGACGATTATCAGTAGATCAGAATGATTTCTGAAGATCATGTGACCCTGAAGACTGAAGGAATGATGCTGGAAATACAGCGCTGTATCACTGAAATAAATTACAGTTTCACAGATACTCACATAGAAAACGTAATAATCGTAATAATATTTCATAATATTACTATTTTTATCAAATAAATGCAGGGCTGGTGAGCGTATGAGACTTATTTCCAAAACATTAGAAATGTTTAATTTGAATATTTTTCAAAATTTCCAATGTGGTAGTGGAGGTATAACTTTCAATTTAATTGTTTTATTTTTAACTTTGAGAGTTGTTGCCCATCTAATAATACCTCTACTACCGTATTTTTCGGACTATAAGTCGCACCTGAGTATAAGTCGCAACAGTCCAAAAATACGTCATGATGAGGAAAAAACATATATAAGTCGCATTTTTTTAATATATAAATATTTTTAATATGTATTTTTAATTATAATTTTAATCTTTACCTAGCAGCTTAGAGTATTTGTCCAACTGCTACTAATACTAATTATCTTTACTTATTTTTAATTTAATATTATTTGTAATACATTTTTATTTTTAACATATATAAGTCGCACTGGACTATATGTCACATTTATTTAGAACCAAGAAACAAGAGAAAACATTACCGTCTCCAGCCGCGAGAGGGCGCTCTATGTCTTCAGTGTAGACTACAGAAGAACTGAGCAGCGGAGTGGAGACGGTATTGTTTTCTCTTGGCTCATATCTCTTAGTTCATTTCTCTTGGTTCATGTCAGATTAATTTTGATAAATAAGTCGCACCTGACTATAAGTCGCAGGACCAGCCAAACTATGAAAAAAAGTGCGACTTGTAGTCCGGAAAATATGGTACTACTACCACTAATATACTTTACAGCTAGCTCTTGCATTATAAGAGCTCGTGTTTTTCAGTTGTCATGCTGTGTTCATGTGATCATATATCACACAGACAGGAAAAGAAGATAAAATCTTGTGCATTTAAGTTTAAGTTTATGAAACTGATTAATTTCCCAATATTAGTGAGCTGCCTATGTAGGCAGAATTTTAAGGGTTTAATTAACACGCTCTCAAAGCAAAGGCTGTGTTCCGTCACATGCGTCCTTCATAGACAAGACAATCCCACAATGCATTATAAAAAAAAATCCCTCTTCAATCATGATAATGTGTATTAATATACTTAACTTTGAGTACTATATGAAATGCATGGATAATAGTGTTGGAGTAGTGGTTTGTGCTCTTATGCATTTTATTTTTCATCTTTTGGCAGTGTCCCGTACTTCGAGACGAGCGCTGCGAGCGGTGAGAACGTGAGTCGTGCCGTGGAGGTTCTGCTGGATCTGATCATGAAGCGCATGGAGAGATGTGTGGACAAATCCTGGATCCCCGACGGGATGGTTCGCACCAACGGACACAGCTCCAGCGACCTGGCAGAGCCACGTGACGCCGAGCAGAGCAAGTGCGGCTGCTAATGCCACAAGAATCCCTCCAGCCGCGGCTCTCTGATCCTCTTCATTAGCACCAGTACACATCACGCTTGAACTGAGCAGATGCTGAGGATTAGAGACCCTGCGCTGCGTTAAAGACACATGACATTTTTTATCAGAATGGATGGACTAAAGCCTCCTAAATTCAAGTCTTCACGTTTTAAGAGCACTTTACACCAAGTCCTGCGTTTAGAAGCCTTAATGCATCAGATAGGATGTGTTTCAAGGGCTCGAATCCTCTCACTGTGTGTTTCACTGTTAGTGCACATCTGCTGTTAAACTAGACATGCATCAGTGCGTTATTACTCTGATCCTGACACGGTTCGGTGTTGATTATCTAAATGAGAACCTCACATTCAATCACTGGAAATTTGGAAAAAAATGCATGTTATAAAAAAAAAATAGAAATTAAAAAAAAAAATGTGTTTAAAATATATATTTATATAATGCACAACCTGTATCACTTTTTCGAAAAAATTACAAAAATTAAGAAAAGCATCATATGGACTGGAAATGATGTCATGGTTAGTAATGATGAAAGAATTGTCAGATAAATATTTTTTGGGAGACATAAAAAAATTATATATAATGTTATATAATTATGTATAATTTTTTTTTTTTTTACATCAGTCCCCACCTTCTGTCACTTAAAAATAAATAACATTAAGAAAAGCATCATATGGTGTTGAAATGGCCTGAAGGTTAGTAATGATGAGAGATTTTTTTGGTGATCTGTTCCTTTAATAATAATTTGTGCTGTTGTCCTTCTCTAGTGGACTGAGGGTAAATAGTGCTCACTTCTATGCCACTTTTTTTTTTTTTTACAAGTTTTAACACTTTTAAATGTGTTACTATGTTATCTGTAGTCATGTAGATGTCAGAGACCAATTAAAGTTAAGTATTTAGCTCTTACTAGCCGTGTTTCCACTATCGAGCTAGGACCGGGCGTGCTAGTGCGTGCCAGGGCCTGTCGCGTTTCCACTGTCACTTCCGGGGCTTGATCGTGCCTCGCCGGGGCTTCCTCGGGGCCAACGGCCAGGTTTTTTGGCCCGACGAAAACCTTGGGCCAAAGCGGGCCAGCTGGGGCTAGAGGAGGGGTTATGAACAAAGGCGGAGTTTCTCCGTGTCTGGAGAGCATCAGCGCGGATCATTTCAGAAAGATAACAGCTATAACAGCAGCATTAAAGACTTTTTAAAATAAGTTGAGCTCAAAACTCACTCTTAGTAAGCAGCAAGCGTTTGAAATAACTTGATCCGATGTGGGTTATAATCACTAAACAAGGCAGAAATATTTATAAGCGATGTAAAAGACTATGCACGCTAAACATTAACGTTACACAGTAAAGATGTTAAATATGACTGCTTGGAGAAATCAGACGTCAGCTTCTTATTCTCTATCACAATTGTGTATTTATTAAGTAACATTTTATCTGTCGTCTCCTTTCAAAAGTTAAGCTTCACGTTGCATATCATCAAAATATAGCCTAGTAATGATTTTTTTCGGGAGCTTTTATAAAAAATAGCGAGACTGCACTGCGGATCATTTCAGAAAGATAACAGCTTTAACACCAGCATTAAACACTTTTTTAAATAAGTCGAGCTCAAAACTCTCTTTCAGTCAGCAGCGAGTGTTTGAAATAACTTGATCCAATGTGGATTAAAATCACCATACAAGGCAGAAATATTTATAAGCCATGAAAAAGATATGAATGCTAAACACATTACCATAGTAAACATGGTAAAATATGAACTGCTTGAAGAAATCAGACGTCAGCTTCTTATTCTCTATCACAATCGTGTATTTATTAAGTAACTTATATTATCTGTCACAAACCTCGTCTCGAGAGTTTTTCTCACGTTGCCTATCATATGGCCTAATAATGTTTTTTGTTCGGGAGCTTTTATAAAAATAGAGATATTATCATTCATTCTAAATATGACGGCTACTGTGGCTAATAAACAGAAACAGACTCGACTGAATAAGCAGGCTATTTTCATAAGCGTTAAAAATAAATAAATAAATAAAATAGTAATAAGTGTATTTAGATTAATTTTGAGTCCTGATAAATTAAATCAATTCTATAGTTAAAACATCGATGCTTTTGAATTTGAATATATAACAAAGCATGCAAACAAACGGCCGCTTTTATTATGTTTGTTTTGTGATCGCGCATGTTCCAGTGACTTATTTCTTAGTTTTCTGATAACTTCTCTTTGTTGGTGAAATAATGAGGTTGCATGACGTTTTTCTGAGAGGCGTGTAAAGGGCGTGTTTTAGTGACGTGCAGCGGTGCTTCAAGCTCCTCTGTGGAAACCCTGCGCTATTCTGGCCTCGTGCTACTGGCCCGAGGCTATGAGCCCCGCCCGGCCTGCTTTAAGCCCTGGCTCGCACTGGCCCGACAGTGGAAATGCGGCTACTGTATTCATCTGTAGGCTAGTGGTTGATTTGTATTGTACACTTTGTGTAGACATTCACCAGTTGGTGTTGGTTGTGGTTTTTCTGTATTTCTGGTCGCTAGTTCATGTAAGTTCCTGCCATTTCATTTAATTACGGGATTTGGAATGAGTTTTAGATGAAATATCCACATCTGTACTGTAAATTGTGCTCATGTTTCTCAAAAATGGTTGCAAAAGGTCAGTAGATGCGTTCTTTTTTTTTTTTTTTTTTTACAGTCCCTCTATTTCACAAAAGCAAAGGAAAACCAATTCAAAATTTCCGACATTTCCGGTTTCTTTTACTGAATCATTTCCAAAGTGCTTTATTCTGCTGTAGTGCCTGTAACACTGTATCTTTGCCAAACACTGTCTTTTGTGCCAAATACTGAAACTCTATTTGAAAAAATGAAATAAATATATTTTATTATTTATTATGATGTTGTCATATGCACGTCTTGATAATCTGCAGGCATGTCTGATGAAATGTGAAATTACAAATTACCCCGGCTGTGTGGTGCATTATTGCACAAGGCATCAATTGCCTCACAAAGAGCTTCTGTTCTGTTCTTTATCCGTCTTTAGAAACTCAAAACCTTGCTACATTCGCTTTACTTGATTAATAATAATGGTTTTACGAAATAAAGAACTGAAACATGTAAATAAATGCGTTAACTAAAGTAAATAAATACAAAACTGACAATCAGTACTGACCGTTTCCAGTAACATTGCAATTTAATGATTGCGTTGCGTGGTCACGTGCTACCTGTTACTTTTCTCAACGCTGGTCAGAATCATAGACCCCGAATATGGTATATTTAAACGATTTTCACAGATTGTTTGGACTGATTTCGGTCCTTTGTAATGAATTTGATGAAAAGATTATACATTTTAGGTGTACAAACAAATAAAAATAAATTGAGATGAATGAATGAAGTTCTAAAGGGGATTTATCTTGACGAACTACGCCCCCTGGAGGAAACAGAGAAACCTACAGGCGTCTCTTCGTACTTTTCAGTGCAAAAAAACTAAATAAAAAAAAAAGGTTATTCCAGTTAAAATAATTTTTGCATGCTTATTTCTACTATGAGATGCATTTTCAAGACTTCATAACAGGCAGTTCAGTTCCAGAAAGACAAAAAGCATCTTGCCCTGCTTCTGGGTTGTTGTTTTTTCTTTTTACACTCAAGTGTAACTTACATTAATAAAATCTTACACTTTTAAATGAACCAGTTCTCTAATATTTTAGCTCTATGACTTCCATTCACATTGCTTAAATGTTTTAGAGTATATAAGGACTTCATTTATATAACTTTTTTGTCCTTTATGGGACTCGTCAGATTTGGTCAGTGTGGTAATTTCTCATGTGTTTATTATTAAATCATTTTTTAAATTTTCCTTAAACATCTCTGACTGGACCTCTGTGTTAAGATGTCGCATGCATATAATAAAGAGACATGCATATAATAAAGAGACTGAACACAACAGTGCTCAGATACTTTATTGTAATAATACAGAATTTACAAGTAAATAATGAATGCGTGCATGTACAGTAACCTTATTTTAATGTATTATGTATCACCAAGTGTATTAATAATTATTCAAATAAAAATTACAGAATTAAAATCACCTTAAGCATCTAACCTATACATAAAAACAAGTAAACATATCTTAAATTGTATTTTTTTTTTACATTGTAAAACAGGAAAATAATATTTTTCAATAGCTGACTAATTGACTAAAACAAAATCTCCTGATGTGTCGTCGCACACACTGTTCGATGCTGATGTGACTTGATGTACAGACCCAACACCTTTAATAAACAAGTCTCAAAATCATTTTGCAATCAATATGAACCATATTTACTTAGTCATTAGTCTGTTAAGTCACATCCTACATTTGTTCTCTATTAAAAATCTCTTATGTTGACTTCAATCTTACCCTCGAGATCGTCTTTGAGCCGTTGAGCCACTGCCCTCAGATCCTTCACAACATGTGGGAACTCTTCCTCAATCTCCTCAAAATGCTTTAATGACAGGGAGAAAAGACTGCAGGCGGTCAGAGCAGAAACTGTAGCCAGCTGCCTTCCACCAAACAGGAAGCTGATCTCTGCACAAACACACAACGACTATGAGGCTGGGTGCAACAATTGTTACTAACATTTTTACTAATGTCCCTGTAGCACAAACGCAGTCTGAAGTCTCTGGGGTATGTTTGTAGCAATACGCAACAATGCATGAGTCAAAATGATACATTTTTCTTTTAAGCCAAAAATCATTAGGATATTAAGTAAAGATCATGTTCCATGAAGATATTTTGTAAATCTCCAACCGTAAATATATTAAAACTTAATTTTTGATTAGTAATATGCCTTGCTAAGAACTTAATTTGAACAACTTTAAAGATTATTTTTTTCAATATTTAGATTTTGTTGCACCCTCAGATTCCAGATTTTCAAATAGTTGCATCTCAGCCGAATATTGTCCTCCTAACAAACCAGACATCAATAGAAAGATGATTTATTCAGGTTTTAGATGATGTATAAATCAAAAAAAAAAAAAAAAAAAAAAAAATATATATATATATATATATATTGACTTTTGCATATTTTGTTGGTTTTGATTGTTTCTGTTGTCAAACACCACTTTGGATAAAAGCATCTGCTAAATGACCAAATGTAAATGTACATGAAGAGTTAATTTGCAAAAACAGATAACTCAGTGAAAATAACCCAGCTGAAGTTTGATTGAGATTAATTGTAATGCACAATGAAAAAACAAGATTTCTGAGAACTGTTATCCATTTTTTGCAAATTTCTTCATATATAACTACCCAAATGACCGACAGGCTTCAGAGAGAAACGGTTGCATGCATATGGTGGACAAACACACAGGTTTCTCATACATCACCTCCAAAGTGGTCTCCATCGCACAGCTCCATTCGGAAAAACTGGTTCTTCACGAGCACACGTCCATGCTCGATGAAGAACATGTGGTCAGCTTTAGCGTCCCGATGAATGACGATGTCTTCTGCTTGGAATAACTCGTACTCTAACTTCACTAAGATGGCTTCGGTGAATTCTCTGTCGTGCATTATGAACATGGAGCCTTTGCTCAGCAGGTTGGGACACATGTGTGCCATAATATCCTTTGAAAGAGAAAACACAGCACTATTAGAATGAGTTCTATATGGTTTTGTTCTAACTCGTTGTGATTGGCTCCAGTGTGAGCGTGACACTGAGGGACGTGTACGTCATCTGCACTGACTTTGGCTTGTTTCTATGTTCAGATGAATGAATTAGAAACCTTTCTCAGCCGTTTTGACACCAGATCGAGGATGTTCCTCTTGTCGTATTGCCACTTGTACTGGGCAGTGGTGCGCTGGCGCAGATCCCTGGGAAGCTTCTTGAACATTTTGGAGGATTGCAGCTGGCTGATCTGTCATATTTATACATCATGCTTTTAATCCATGCATTTATTTGCTGTATCCATTTTAATCTTGAAAAAATCACTTGAGCACCTTTTTCTTGTATTCATTGCAAGTCGTTGACGTGCTCCCGACTGTTGCGATCAAGCAGGCGATGAGAGAAAAACACATTATATATCCAATCACCATGCTAACAAGAGCCGCCCACCGTTCTGCCATTCCTGAAACACAAAACTGTAAACTACAATTTTGCATTTTATTCAGAGGTGTTTGCTCATGCAAAACCTTATGCATGCAATACTAAAGCACCAAAAGCATCTGTTTTGCTATTTTCTTTTCATCTGGTATATGAAACTTCATAGTTTAATACATAGGGCCACAGGTTTTGAAAAAAAAAATCCTAATCCTGGTAGTAAACAACTAATGATTGCTTAATGTTGTGCATGAATGTACGTGTTGGTGATTCAATAGACTTAGTTGAAATCCAGGCCATTTGAGAGAAGGCTCTGAAGGAAGAGTAGGAGTATTTTTCCCCGATCGATGTATTCTGCAAAACAGAAAAGGAAATAGGAACAAATGTAAAGCGATACATCAATAAACGCCTGCATATGCAACACAAATCGAGACTTACCTTGATATTCTCTTGCATGACCCAGCAGTCTTGAGGAAACTCCTCCAGTAGAGATATGAAGTACTGAACACAGGTGTTCCAGTGCCACACCAGGATTATCAACATCAACATGAAAAACACCCTGAAAAACTTCTTGGCTTCTTCAAGCTGAATGTCAGAGACCTAGAACGAGAACATGAAGAACGTCAGAACAGAAGGTCTCTTTAAAACTAAGGGTTTTACCTGATGCTTGTTGGTTTATTGGAAAAATGTGAGGAAATGCTACAAAAAAATGATATCTACTGTATTCAACTGTGAGACTGTCAAAAATCCTTTCACTGAATATTTCAATATTTTCGAATCTTATTAAAATTATTTGAGGCTGTATGAGGTTACTGTAGGAGTTTTATATATCTATTTAGAGGATTTCAGATCGTTGGTTTGGTTTCAGACACTTTTCAAACCCTTTTTACTCTTTTGAAAACAGCTCTTTTTAGAGCAAGCCGTTTTAGAGCATTTTCCTTTAAATGTTAATGAGCTCTGCTGACCCCGCCCCTTTCTTCATAGCTGCTCTCTGAGGGACTGTCTACTTTTAAAAACTTGCTAATTAGCATATTTTTAGGAAAGGCAATTTGCAAAGATTCATTAAAAACCTCTTATCCTCACTTTTTCTGGAGGTGAATCTGGACCAAGAAGGATTTGTGCAAAGATAGACACATTTATATAGATCGGGGACACATTCCCTTCATAAACAAATGATGTCGGCTCAGATGTCGGGAGTAAACGATTACTGCTATGTTCATTATTACATCCAACACCAGAACACCTCAATCACTCAGGAATCATTCTTGTCTACATCTGCTACAGCAGTGAAACAATGCTGGACTGATGACAGTCACTCAGGGGGCGGAGCTAAGGTAAGACACCAGCCCAGTCTGTGCTGAAATGCTACTGTCAATCAAACTATCTGTGTGACGTCACAAAGACAGGCATCTGAGATCGCCTCGATTTGAGAAAGGGGTAATTTCATGGGTGGATTTTTATCATTATAGGGTGGTTGTGTATACGGGAAAATATAATGGGTCACCAAAAATGAATGAGGTCATGCACATATATTGTGCGTTAAGTTGATATATTAATTATTGCGACAGGCCTAGTTGAAAAATCAAATTTAGCACTTTATATTGTGCCTCGCTCTAATAATAAGATCTTAAATTCCATAACATAAGCCCTTTTTTTTGGTATAATTTAGGAAAAATTGATTTTTTTATGTTTATTAGTTGTGAGTGAAAACTGAAACTTACGCTTTCCAATTCAAAGCAGAATCTCAGCAGCTTCGGCACACGGAGTAAACGGATCATGCTGAAAATCCTCACAAACATGAGTATTCGCACCAGCTTCGAAGCCAACAGTACATCCGTGTCAGCTTGATAAAAGTACTCCTGTGGTAAATTAAACATGCTTTCATTCTGAGATGTAAAATAAAGGATCTTTACAATTTGATCAGTCTGAGCGTTTTGAACTTTATTAATAAACTTACCACAATAGTAATTAAAATGTCAACCGGAAAGGCAGCCACCACATCAGGAGCAAACCAACTCTTGAAATAAGCATTTCTGATTAATTTTGGATCCAGTATGGCCTAGACAGAAACAAGACTGAGTTGTATTCATTTTTAAGAGTCAACAATATTTTAGAAAGGGAAAGCAATAAATAAGTCATATTACACACACACACACAGGACACATTCCTACCTGACCGTCGTCACTGAATATACCCATTTTAAAATTAATGGCAACATCAATGCAAAACATGGCGTCTGAGAATATATTGAAGGCCACCCAGCATTCGTAGCCTCTACCTTTCATATCCTCAGAAAATGCCATGTCTAGAGGAATTGTTATAAGGTTCACGAAAGCTAAGATCACCATAAACATAAGATAGTAATGCCTGCAAGACAGAAAAAAAGCAAATGCATTTTTTACAGATCACTGTGATTGCATTAACAAAACACTGACATACTTTGCTCAACATGGTATTGATTTAATTTATTGCACATGGCACATGACTATGGTAATCATTTAGTAGCCTAACATATGTAAAAGTATCATTAGTAGCAATTGTAACATTTGGTGAGTATTTATAGTGCACTCAAAGATTAATCACGATTAATCGCATCCAAAATAAAAGTTTGTTTACATATTATATGTATGTGTGCACTGTATATTTATAACGTATATATATTAAATACACACATATGCATGTATATATTTTAGAAAAATAGATTATGTTAATATAATAAATATATTTATTTATAATATAAATTATATGAATATAAATATAGACATGTAAATACATGTAAACATTTTGAAAATACATACTGTATTTGTGTGTAGTTGTGTATACACAATAAATATACACATATATTTTGTAAACAAAAACTTTTATTTTGTATGCGATTAATCGTTTGACCGTGCCGTAAAGATTTATTTACATTATAAATATATTAATTTCAACTGCAACATTTTATCGTAACATTTTACGTGATTTACATTTAAACCGAATTATTAAAAATACAAACGTAGTATATTTAAATTGCAATTTTATTATGATGTTACAAAGATCAGTGTTAACATTATGTTATGAATGCAAACTCTTAATAACCTTTAGAGATAAAAAGTAATTTTTTTGACAAGCCTATCAAGAACAAGATCACACTACTAATTAGCATATGCAGAATAATCTGAAAGTGATAGAGTTTTATTAAAAGTGATCAATGACACGATACTAGTTTACATGAGGAAGACTAACGTTAGTTAAGTCTGTGTTATTAATTAAGTTAACGTTACGTTACCTGATGCGACTCCGGGGGTGTATCACACATCTGCAGGTTTTAACTTCCCGTTTCTCTTTATTTTCGTTTCCTTCAGGATGCACCCTTAAGGTTAACTTTCCTCTTAGGACATCTTTAAGGCCCGAGAATCGTGTTTTTCCCGTGCTTCTTGAGCTATTTCCACTCATCTCGACTGAGCGCATCATCAGAAGACCGAAGACACGGTTGTTTGTTATAATCGTAACTTATTTATGTTCGAATGTTAGCGAATCTGCGCGTGACCGTTGAGCGGCGACGGCAATCTATGTTTTAATTTAATAGTTTATTTATTTATTTTTAACTTTAAACGTCTCATTTTGCTCATTTGATTGATTGGACCGAGTAAAATGTTTCGGTGTTTATGAAGAAATTGTAAAGCCATGAAACTATTCACAAGCAACTAAAAGAGTCATTTGTGACATCTCATTTAAAGACAGACACGCAAGTAAAATGATGATTTAAAAATATATATTATATGAATTATCCTAGGTCTTATGTGTTTATTATTCTGCTTTTTAAAAATGTATTTTTAAAGTTTTTAAACAACAAATTGTATGGCGTTTGATCCTTTTGCCATATTTCCCTTCTCACGTTGAGCCATGTTTAATTTCTAAATGGAATAAAAACTATTTAAAGAGTCTTTTAAAAAGTTTTAAGTTGTTAAAAAGTATGTGAAGTAGGACGTTCAGTGCGTGCCATTCATTGAAAAGACTAATAAATCTACCCCTCAAAGTAGTTTTCATGATAAAGTCAAATATGGTATGGCAAGCCATTTTAGCTTAAAATGTTCCTAGCGGTGCTCGTCATAATTGCATTTTAACTAGTAAGAACTACATTACTGATTACAGCTCTACAATTCAGTTCCAACTAGTCTAGTTTACAATAACAGAGCTCTCTAATTAAATTCTTACTAACAGTTACAATTAGAGAGCTCTTTAATTAGCACTGTTACTAGTAATAATGTAATTGTAGCGCACTTCTAATTGAATTTTTACTAGCAAAAATGAAACAAGGGCGATAACTATAAAGAAACAATAAAGATAGTTTTCAAAAATTATTCTCAGTATTATAGAGTAGCATAGTCCATACCACAGCTATAACCATAAAATAAATAATATCACTGGAATCACTTTGAAAACATTTTGCCCCCAGCTGATGAATAATAAAAACATTGACACCCAATCAGAATCAATCCTGCTATAACAAGTTTGATAAATTAAAGTGTCAGATGTGTGTGCATTTAGAATAAACAGACAATATCGTCCACTGGTGTGTACAGTAATATTGTGCTCTTTATATTTATTTTTCTTCTTGTGAATTGGTCTTAACGCTAGTAATATTTAAACAGCTTGCCATAATATGACATCGAACCTGACAAAGGTCTATGCCCTCTGATTTCTTCATACACACACACTCACACACACACTCACACACACACATACTCATGTAGGTCTATCAGATCCACTATTTTGTCATGATCTTCTGTAAAAGAAAGACAACCCCCTCGTCAAAGCCTAATGCCTAATATAGGCTACCATGTTTGAGTTTATAAAGTGTTCTGCACATGAACATGATCAATGATGCTGCTTCTTTTCCTCCACACAGTTCATGCCGAACGAATAATGATATTCTGCAGCAGTTTGATTTTGTAAATGTGCCACAGGGATCATTTGTCATCAGTTTAAAGGCATCAGGAGTCATAACGGAAAACTAATTGACAATCAATCCCAATAATCAATCATGACTGTGTAATGGTCTGTGATAGACAAATGAAAGCAGCCTGTCTGCAGGAAAGACATCATGTGAAGAATGACATATTACGACTTTTAAGCCCCCAATACAATTTTTAAATGAACCATAAAATTGATTTTAGATTAGGCTTGAAATACAACTACTTTGTGTGATTTTCTTAAAGTGTGCTGGGTGTTTTTTAACAAGCATTATCCAGATCACTGCAAACCTTAAAGGAATAATTCACCCTAAAATAAAAAATGTAAAGTGAAAAGCAGTGTGTTTGACAAATCTGTCATTATGATGTTTTAACCTCAAACCATTGCTTCTGGCCAAAATATGAGTCCATAATCTATAATAACGCTTCCTCCATTGAAAAAAATCCTCTCACATCAAAATCCACCACATATTTGTTTAGGGCTGTTTTGGCCTGTAAACAAGTGTGGACATTAGCCATGAGTATTTTAGCCAGAAACAACGGTTTGGAGTTAAAAACGTCTTAATGATGGATTTGAAGCTTTGCAGTTCACTAGATGTTAAAGGGTTAGTTCACTCAAAAATTAAACTCACCCCAGAGGCATCCTAGGTGTATATGACTTTCTCCTTTCAGACGAATCAAGTTGGAGTTATATAAAAATTGTCGTTTACCTTTCAAGATGTTTAATGCCACTCAGTGGGTGTTGCATGCATCAGTCCAAAAGAAGTAAAATAAAAAGCACATCTTAAAAAAAACGCATCAATTCACCAAAGGAGGCCTTTGTTCACCTCCTAGACCAGTATGAGACACTTTTTTTATTTTAAGGATTGGTGCTTTTTATTGAATTTCTTTTGGAACCAATCATGCAACACCGGCTGTGTGGCATTAAACTACTTGAAAGATCAAAGACAATTTTAATATAACTCCAACTGGATTCTTCTCAAAGAAAAAAGTCACTGAGGATGCCTCACAGGCTTATTTTAATTTTTGGGTGAACTAACCCTTTAACTGCTGTACTGGAGTCGTGTGGATTATTATGAGGTTTTCATCAGTTGTTTGGACTCTCATTCTGACGGCACCCATTCACTGCTGAGCATCCATTGATGAGACACTGATGCAATGCTACATATCTAATGAAGAAATAAACTAATCTACATGTAGAATGGTACAAGGGTGAGTACATTTTAAATTTTGGGTGAACTGTTCCTTTAGTATGACCTTAAGTATTATTACTAATTATGCATATCTTTAAAACATTTAGTGCAGGATGGTTTTATTCCAGAGGTGTATTCATATTTGGAGGTTTGCAAAAATCATTAACATAGGTCATAAGGAATAGTCATGCTTTCCTCTGCAGACACCACTAACAAATACTTTTTGAGATGTACTGTAAGTGTTTAGAATAGCCAGCAGATGATGCCATTGAGCTGTGATGCTGTGTGGGTGTGGCCGTGACTGATGGAGAGCATCTTTCTATTCATGTTATTCCATAGACAGAAAATAACTCATTGGGAATGATTCTGCAAAATCAACAAACAAGGAAATGAATAAAAATGAACAAAGACTTTGCAAAGATGCATTAATTAGAATCAAACTGACCGATCAAATGCTCATGTGTTTATGATTTTGTAAGTCATTTTAGACAAAAGCATCTGGATAATGATATGTGCAAGCTGATTATTATTTTGTCTTGTTCGAACAGCATCTGTTCACGCTGGACTGGAGTGAGGACAGAAGCAATAAAGAGCACGGTTTATCTTCGGACGCGCTCTGAAAATGTGATCTGGGATTTCATATCAAAGGTAGAGAACATGAAGTCGAGCGCTGATCTGATCTTAAAGTCAGCAGGTTCACAACGCTGCCTTCATGCACTTAGAATATAAAACACAACCCACATCCACAGCGACTCAAAAACACATTCAGCTTTTGGATTTTCTGAAAAAGACATTGCTCTAAAACAGCATCAGTGGTCATGAGTCATATAAAATGCATAAGCTGTTTCACATAAATATGTTGCATTGTGCAAGTATAATGGTTTGCAAATGACATTTCATGTTGATTTTGTAGAAACAGCTTTTCGAAACTTTAAAGAGTTGCATTGCACAATGATTTTTCGAAGCACTTGAAATGCCACGCACTGCGGTTCAAAACTATGTAAGTGCAACAAAAAATCAGCTCAAACATGCATAAAAAAAGTATTTTACAAACCCAACGTTGAAATCTGTTAAATGCAATTAATAAACAATTAATACTGTAACATAAGAAGTTTTGTATAATATGTTATTTATTTTATTAAACTTTCGAGCTTATTTTTTAGTTGTTTTATGGATACTTTGTTTATCAGGCCAACAAAAGAAAAAAGAAACTACAACTCTTGCTTTTTAATATACAAACGTCTGAGATTAGGTAAAAACCACATGGCTCATGGGCTCACACATAACAAATGGTTTCAAACCTTCACAAAGCAACATTTCACTACTACGTTAATGTCTCTGACTATAAAGTTTTGTTTCGAATGCTGTGTATTTCGATCTGTCCTGAAAGGATCCGGGCATCTGTAATACCTTAAACTCTATGTGTACAGCAGCGTGTGATTGCATTTGTAGTCTGTATCGAATGTTCGGGATTAGATGACCCTGCTGAGACAGATAGGAGGAATCTACTTGCCAGATCAATGACAGCTGCCTGGCTGCATCTTCAGCTGATAACACAGCGTCAGTGTTTCACCGTGACACCAACGTTACAGAAACGTAAGTGGTGATGCAATGCAAGTCTGAGAATGTTTTCCAGCACCACTAATGAATGTGAGTTAATTGCATGACCGAAAATTGGATTATGGTAACAGAAAAGCTTGCATTTTAAATTAGTTGATTGTTTCCCAAGCAGCCTCTGTTCTGGTGTGAGATGGGCATTAGGTTCTTGTCCACACACACAGTGAGATTGTGTTATTCTCTTGCTTGCATTCAATTCCTTTATCCAATCACAGTCTCTAAGCTCTGGGTTTCAGGGGACAACATTTCCTCTCTTAAAATATCAGTTCCAGTATTCTCGGATGCGTCTGGTTAACTCTTGATTAACCTTCAGGGATGCTGCTGGTTTTTAAGTTTTTAAACATCTTTGCTGACATTTTCCTCCAGCGTTATGTTCGTTCTGGCGCTGATGTGATTTACTGATCTCTCTCTCTCAGCGTAGACTGACAAACCACTGGAAGAAAATGTCAATAATGTTGCTCTTTAAAGGGAACAGTACATGCGAATATATTTACTCAGTGTTATGTAAAACCTGTACAAGGCTTTAAAGAAATCACAAAAGTATATAGATTTTTGAGTGCAGTTGACTAAAGTGGCTGGTTTAACTAAGAAAACCCAAAGACTTATTTAAAACTTATCTTTTAATGCTTTGCAAGCACTTTTATTTCCTTCGGGAAATGCAGATATAGTTGGAGCGGGTCTACCTTGTTGCTGGTTTGGGACCGTTTCTTGGCTCTGTTATTTTCTCTTCCACCCACTGTAGCGAGTTTTATTGAATTTGGCTTACAGAAGAGCAAAAAAGGAATTATTAGCCTCTCTCATTTGTTACTCCAGGACCTCTCATTCAGACTCATTCATCTTCGTTGAAATCCAAAACTGATATTTGGCAGGAGAGCCGAGCCGTTTGAAGAGTTTACTTGTTAGCTGTTATTTTACAGAAGCTTTTCATCACAAAAAAAGAGGAGTTTTATGATTCATTGTCTTGCTTAAGAGCCCAGTGGGTTCAGAAAATCAGATTACATGATGAAGGAACTTTTTAGACTTACTTTTGCTCATGAACTTCTGCATCTTATGTGTTTTTATCTTGAATCAAAGCCTCATGGTCTATTATTTTTATTCTAGTGTAGCCAAACCTTTGACTTTTGGTCCAACTTTTGACTAATGCAAAACTACCAAAAATACAAACAATAAAAAAATGCTATTTGTTTTGAAGCACTGTTTATAAGCAGGTTTATCTGAAATGCCACTATTGCAGATCGGTGTGGAATTTAAAATAATAATGCAGTCGTTTTGGTCCAGAAATGGCTATATAAAAAAAATTAAGAAAAATTGTGAAAAATGTTTCAAATTTGATAAAAATTTTCCAATCCAAAATAATTCGTTTCCGCTGAATAATAAGAGGAAAAGTCAAGTTTAACATGAACATAGAAAAAAATATAACACATAAAACTCTAAACATATATTATATTAAGTATGCGAATGTATATTAATAAAGTGATATATTATATTACACATACAAGATGCCTTGCAAAAGTATTCATTTATTCATTCATTTATTTCACGTTTTAAGTTGCAGACTTGTGTTAAACTGCTTTAAATGGCTTTTGTTCCCCATATAAATCGACAATCCATACACCATAATGATAAACCAAAAACAGAACTGTTACAACTTTGTAAACTTCTTACATAAAATGAAATAAGTACATTGCGTAAGTATTCAAACTCATTACTTAGCTGAAGCACCTTTACAGTTTCAAGTCTTTTTGGGGTATGATGCGACAAGCTTTGCTCATCTTCATGTGATCATTACTATCATTCTTCTCCTCACATCTCAAGCTCTGTCAGGTTCGATGAGGGCAGATGCACATTTTCAGGTTTCTCCAGAAATATATGATTGGGTTCAAGCTCAAGAACATTGACAGAGTTGTCTATAAGCAACTCTTAATGCGTTTAGATTCATGGTCCTGTTGGAAGGAGATTCTTCTGCAGTGATGTTTGTCCTTCTGTAGATTTCTCCTGTCTCTAAATATGATCATGGAGCTCAAATAGAGTGACCATCAGCTTCTTGGTCCCAGTCTAGACGAGGCTCTTCTCCATCAGTCAGCTTTAGGAAGCTCGAGGGGTCCCAAACGTCTTCCATTATGGATAATGAAGGCCACATGATTCTGTGAACCTTCAATGAAGCAGAATTTTTTCTGAACTCTTCCACAGATGTGTGAGTTGATGCAATCCTGTTTTTGAGCTCTACTGGCGGTTTGTTTAACCTCAGGGCTTGGTTTTACTCTGATATGCATTTTCAACATAAAACTTGAAAAGGGGTATTTTCTATGAATACTTTCGCAAAGTCTCTCTCAGGAATCAGAGCTGTTCTCTAGCATTACTTCCACCTGTTTAGAGCTGCATTTGAAGCATAACAACCTGTGTTTTCTCTTCTAAAAACTCACACTCCCATAAATAATGCTTTCTACGGGGATGTTTTCCCATTTTGCACTGGAAAGTGGAATCACGGCATTCTTATTTTTATATAGTTTAATACATGCATGGTGAAAAACTCATCCTAGATAAATATTTCTACGAGCGAATGTGATTCATGAGGCATCTGCGCTTCATGTATATCGTGACAGACATTTAATGAACTTAATATCACACTAACTTGTCATATATCTGAAGGGAGCTGGCAAACACATCACAACACCTGCTATTTCTCAACTTTCAGCTCGTATTACATAGTAGACATTATTACATTAGGATGACTGTATGGACGAACTATCTATCTGTGTCCATTAGCTAAATGCATTCATAGTTGGTAAATGTGCTTCAGACAACATACATTTCCAGCTACATTAAATTCACTGTACATCATTATTTTTACTCGTGGTGCTTGCTGGTTCCTCACAGATCTGTATTTCACAAAACCATTGCCAAAATAATAATTTGATATCTTTTTGTGTCTGATAATTATGTCCTAGTGATCTTTCAGATTGAAGGAAGCCGGTGGATAAACAATAGCATCTAAACCTCTCAGGACGGGCTTCATTTGCACCGTTGAGGCACGTATTAGATACGTATATATACCGTAGAGGAAAAGGAGTGGAGAAAGGCCAAGTGGAGAGTCTGCTGCTGTCAGTTCATCCTTTAAACTAAAAAGACAGCACATCCCTAAAGACCAGGCTGGAAACACTGGCCTGCGATGCACACGCTCACTAAATGAGCTGAAATACTACAGCTGTAAACTCTCACACACACACACACACACACACACACACACACACACACACACACACACTGCAGAGACGGATCGAGCAAATGTTTCACTATTTGACCTGCAGGAGAGAAGAGAGTTATTAAGGTGGAAGATTGAATAAACTCTGTGCATTGTTCATTAAGATACACTTTTGTTTGCAACAGCATATTAATACAGTTTCTTTTGCTGTTTTGTTGCATGCATACTGTGCACAGTTTCCCTACATGAACAGCTGTATATGCAAAAATAAAATCATATGGTAGAAATATTAAGAATACACGTTTTTCCTTATTTGAATTTTGGGGACTTAACGTAGACTTCTATTACTTTAATACTGATACATATGATATATATCACCAATCAGCATATGTTGTTCCCGTGGCTCAGTGGTAAAGCATTGCATGAGCAGCTCAAAGGATTGTGGGTTTGATTCCCAGGGCACATGTTTGATAAAATAAATGTATATGCACGGTCACTTGCTTTGGATAAAAGTGTCTCTTAACTGCACAAGTGTAATAACAAAGGATGACTTTGATTGGCGGATGCATTTGGTCTTGCCCAATTAGAAGTGTTCCTCGAATCACATGATCAGTAGGCCGTAATCCACCTGCACTTTTGATGTATTTTTAGCTGGTTTACCATCAGTTTAAGGTGCTTCTTCAACTGTATCTTTTTAAGTGGACTGAATCTGAATCTGTGTGTTTCCCTCGACTTTGTGTGGCTTTTTACTGCTTTAATGCATCCTAAATAGCTATATCCCCAAACGCAGGGCACATTTTTCACTCATTAGGCAGCAGTGTGTGTTCCTGTCTCTCTGATGACCCTGGCATTTATACAGCCCCTGTTTCTCTCAGGTCATAAATTGCACATGAAGCATAATGTCAGAAATGAAACTGCTGAGTGATACGCTGTGGCCTGCGAACGTATCTCGCTTGTAACGTCTGTCAAAACCAGACAGTTGAACTCCTGAAGGAACATGCCTGGTTCAATGCAAGTTGAGCTCTTTTGGCTGCTTTTATGACAAAAATGTTAAAATACAGCAGTCAATTATTTTGACTTATTCCTTTAAAAAAGAAAAAACTGTATTACGGTTGGATTTGTGACTGCTACAAGTATAGTACATATAGTGAAATACTGTAAAATAAATGTTAAAATACATAGTTTCCATTGTAAATGTGCATTATGCCATTATCCAATATTACATCTTTCATGATCATGTAAAATAGGTAGATGGGGTAACTATCATGTGACGTGCAATGATATCTGAAACTTTGCATAAACAAATCTAAATGTAAAAATAAGATTTAATTAAAATGTGCATAAAAATTAAATAAAAAAACAGGAATTATGTATGTATCCACAGTATATAAAAAGAACTGCTAAGGAACAGCTTATATATATATATGTATATATATATATGTATATATATATATATGTATATATATATATATATATATATAATACAAAATATATTAAATACATGTTTAAATGTAAACATTTTATAATTGTAAATGTTTTTAAATATACTTAGTTACAAAAAAATCTGGAAAAAAATTATGTAACATGAATTATGTATAAATGTACACTAGTATATATATATATATATATATATATATATATATAAACTGCTAAGTAACAGATAATATATATATATATTTTAAAACACAAAATATATTAAATGTTAAAAAGGAAATATATATATATATATATATATATATATATATATATATATATATATATATATATATATATATATATATATATATATATATATACATACACATACACACACACACTTGGTTAAAAAAGGATGCGAAAAAATAAATGCTGAAAATAAAACCAGGAACAGGAATTATGTATATATGTTCAGCAATCACAAATAACTGTTAAATAAAAATAACAGCTAATATATAAAATAAATCAATATTTTTAAATACAAAATATGTAAAGTACATCATTTTGTATTTATTTATGTAATTAATAAAGATGATTTTATACAACTTTTCACCTCAAGCTTTAGTAAAACTATTCATTTCTACTTTTAAAGCCTCTAGGTGTGGGACTGTTTAGGTCACCTGAACATGTTTACTGTGTCTTTTACATTTTTAATTAAGAGACATTTCTAATCGGGTTATTTCAATATTATCCCATAAATGCTGTCTATAAAGGTTATCACAGAAGCTGAATTATTCCCTTAACCAGCACAACATCTGATAGAAATTCACTTTGGTCTAATCAGGTCTGTTCAGATGGGATAGTGGAGCAGATGCTCAGTCGGATTGATGTCATCCTTTAACCACAGTTTAAATGAGATTAATCATGGCTTTATGTAGTTTAGTGGCAGATGACTGTGGTCATCAGAAACATCAGCATTCACTAAAGCAGGGTTGTGGGTTTCATATGCGCTCCAGCTGATTAATGCTTTAGAAGATGGCTTTTTAAAACAAAATGCAGACTAGAGATCCAAATTATTTTATTTTATCCAAAGCAACTTACAGTGCATTCACATGTGTTCTCTGGGAATTAAACCCACAACCTTTTACGCTGCTAACGCATTGCTCTGAACCACAGGAACAAACAAATAAAACATTCATTTATTTTTTTCTTTTAATTAAATAAAGGGGATTTACTATTACACATAAAACATGGAAGATTTATTGTGTGATTATTCCTTAATTCTTTATTATTATTATTTTTTATTATATAATTTTAGTAGTAGAAAGTGGTACATACTTTCTACTGAACAACAGCAATATTTTTTGGCACAGTGTCTTCAAGTTAAACTGAACTTTTATTTTTGAACTTTTATGCTATATATATATATATCATTCACTAAGCTTTGATTTGTATTTATTTGGCGGGGGAGTTAACATTAGCACATTTTCTGTCTAAATGTTTTAATTCTAATTCTCTTTTTTTGTTGCTTTCATTGCATTTCCAAATATTTAATATATATATCTTTTATTTTATATATACCCCATAAAATATACCCCATTTTAATTTATTTGAACTTTAAGTTTTTTTTGCTTCTGTTTTGCATTTTTCAAAGACACAATGTTTATTTTCAACATAATTTCATTGAAAAAAAAGGAAGGGCTTATGTATTTTAAACAGTTTTTTTGGGTTAACATTACCACATTTTCCGTCTCTAAATGTTTTCACATGCTAATTCAGGACTGTTTTGATTTGTAGGAGAAGTAATGGTGTTTTATTTTCCCCGGTCGACCCGTCCTGTGGTGAGTCATTTTTAATCTACAAGCTTCATTAGACATCATTAGTAACGCATTAGCATTTGGGTTCTGAGATTACCTTCTTAAATAAAACTTATGATGCCGTCTCACGGTATTTTCTTTTTTAAAACGGAGTTCAGTTTTCTCTTTACCTTTCATTAACACATAATGTGTGTGCTATTGTATAATGTGGCATTTACTCTTATTTGGAAAGCTGTTCTCCCTTGGTTTCGCTTCTTGAGGAGTGTGATAGTGATCACATCGACCAGAAAAGACACTAGATTGATATAAGCAGCGGTGTTTCTAACAGATCGAGTGTCTGCGCTGCTGAGTATTTATTTCTGAGCTCTCGTGGAGAGAGAGAAATGATCTGAAGGAGAGTCTCTCTGTCTTCATGAACTCTCTGTGACTCCATACATCGACACACATCACAGGAGAACGCTCTGATGCTTCAGTCATGTGACATGTGACATGTTTCGATGGATTCGCTGCATGTGAATGTCATGCATATATGCAGAACGTTTCAGCATCTTCTGGAAAGAGAGCTGTGAAACTCCCAAACAAACAAACACAGACCCAAACGACCCGTTTAAAGCTCTGTCCTTGGCTTAATATCACAAAAAACAGCCGCTTCTCCTTTAAAGAGTTTCCTGTGTGAGTTTTCTGTTGGCTGTGACAGTGAAACTCTGTGTGATGGATTCTCCTGACAGCTGAGTCTGTGAAGCTGTCAGATCGATTATCTGTCGTTTGGTTAAAGATGCTGTTGGGACGATTCGTTCAGCTTCTGCAGGGGCTTGAGTTCAATGACAGAAGGGGAATATATTGATATTCGACTGTTTTAGTCATCTGTCTTGATGATTTGGAGATTGATTAATTCATATGACAATATACAGATATAGCAGGCACAAAAACAGGGTTATTCTTTAGCTACAGTGTTTGTGTCATTTCTATTAGCTTATTATTTTTGGATTAATGTTTGGGTGTTTATATATATATATTTATTTTTTTTCTGTATTAGTTTTAGTTTTTATTTATTTATTTACAGTTAGTCATTTTCGTGCATCAGTTCTGGTAAGTTTTTTTAAATGTGTTTTGGATTTTTCATTAATTTAAGCATTTATTACTTTTTATTATTTAAGTCCCACATTATTCCATTTAATGTAATTTTTACATTTTTCATTTAATTTCTTTCTTTTTTTATGTGCTTTTGTAAAGTAATTTTTTTTTAAATTACCATTTAGATTAAAAATACATTTAAAAAAAAAAATTATTTCTGTATTGGATTTAGTTTTTAACTATTTCCAGTCCATAGTTTTAGTGCATCAACTTCAGTTTGTTTATCTCCCAAAACATTTCAAAATTTGACATTTCATCTAATATTCATCTATCTCTGGTCAAGTGCTCTGTTTGCATTGTTAATAATAATAATAATAATAATAATAATGCATTTTATTTGTAATGCACTTCTGAAACCCAAAGCGCTACAGTAAAACCACAACACAAGAAAGAACAATACAAAAATACAAGATTTAATTAAAACCAAGCTAAATAAATGCATTTAAATCAACTTTTTAAAGTGATCCAGAAATGGTGCATTTCTGATATTAAAAGGAAGTGCATTTCATAATTTGGGGGCTTTGAATGAAAAAGTTTGCATGAAGAAAAAGAGAACTATGTATATACAGAGTATATGAACTTAAGAGAGAGCAAATTTCCCCCCTAATTTCTAACATCAAACACTATTATATCATAAATACTCCTCTGACCTCATGCACGTCTTCCTAGAATACAGATGCGAATACATTTCTATAATCTGCCGGCTTCTTTCAGCCAATGCATGTACTGTCCAGATCCTGTTGTGTTTCAGTGTAATTACTGTCCGCTCGAACTCTCACATCAGCATTTCTGAAGAACCGCTAAACAATCTGCTGCTAAATGGAAGGAAACCCTGTCAAAGTGGTTCAGATGTAAATGTCCCCCGCCTGAGGCTCATACGGGTCACTTAAAGATCAGCTCTGGGTAAATGACGTGGTTTATAAGTGACTGAAACACTTGAAGGTGTTTTTCTTTGAAGAGGAAGTTTCCAGCGCAGATCAAAGAAAGAAGAAAGGTGAAAGCATGTTACAGTAACACTAAACTTATTTTTTTGTCAGAGTTTGTGTAGTTCAACCAAGATTACAATTCTGTCATTCACTCACATACAAAATCTGGAAGACTGATTTTCTTCTGTGGATAATTTGGAGAATATTTACGCTGCCTTTTTCCATGCAGTGAAAGCATGAAGTGATAAAATAAATTTATGTCGATTTTGTGTTCTTTTGTAATTTTTACTTTTTTTTATATTGCTCTTTAGTTTTAAGTTCAGAGTTTTTTTCTTCTGTTTATTTCAGATTTAAGTTATCAAAAAAAAAAAAAAATCTTTGCTTTTTTATATTTCTGTTAATTAATTTTTTTTATTTTTAGTATTGTTTATTATTATTATTTTAATATCTTTTAAACAATAACAACTTCTATAATCTTTCTATATATGTTATTTTAGTACTGTATAGTATTATAGCAATTATTAATATTTTGAATTCGCTTTTTATTTCAATTCCACTTGTAGTAGTTTTTTCGGTGATTTTGCCCTTGTTATTGTTTAATTTTTTAAATATATATATTTCTACATAGTGATAATTTTTCTCTTTCAAAAATAAGACAAAAATACTTTTTTAGAGTTATTTTGATATTTTTAGCAGATGATTACAGCATAGATTTGTAGTGAAGCACGTTTTTGTTTTTATAAACCTGTTTTCACTAAAGCTGTAGTTTTCCTTCAAAATAAAAGCTTAAAGTGCTAAATGAATTGCTGACAGCTAGTTTAAATAGAGTACAGATTGAAAACATCTCTTTCAAGTGTAGAAATAAAGAAGTACTGGAACTTCCTTACTGTTGGGTAATGCAAAAATAACACACCTATAAAATATTGCAATTGTTTTACAATATATGGCTATTAATATTATTATATTCTTATTTGTTCGGCTTCCTAAAACACCAGTGTGAATGTAATTTAGGCTGAGACAGTATATCACAAATAAAGAGCTTTTCTAAGTTAAGAACATGGGTCGGAGATCTTAATTTTGAACTAACTAATAGAATAATCTCACTTTAAAATGTACAAAACATTAGTTTTTTTTTTTTCTCTAATTCTCAGTTTGTCTTTTTATGTAAATAGTGCAATAAATATTGCATCATGGTCTTAATATGGTGAGATTTGTTAGTGACTTTAGTTGTTGTGAAGTATTTGTGTCAGATCAGTGTCAGTGTGGATTTTGCAGCGGTTTATTCAGCCTCTGTGTCTCTCTGAAGCGTCTGGCTGTGATCTGATAATGCGAGATCCAGCTGAAAGCAACAGATGGCTGCATGATTGAGAGACACAGCTCGACTATAACACAAGTGCGTGTGGAAAGGAATGGCCAAATGAAGATTTTGTCATTTAAACCCCATATGCTGATGTTTTCTCTGTCAAACACATTTCTGAAAACACTTCTGTGTTGAGAAAGAAGCAAAACAGAGCCCAGATTCACCATAAAAGTAGTCTGTATGACTTTAATTGTGAAATTAGATGCTGTTTGGAAAGGAATGTTCATTTATTTTGAGCTCTACTATACTACAATTATATACCATCATTGTCACATGACTAGCATTAGATTTGACTGGCACACAGTTCACTACTGTATGCAAAAACTACATTTTAATTTTTTTTATTATTATCAAAATTTGGGTACAAATGACTTAACTTTTGGCAGTTTTATCAGTGTTATTGTAGTATTATTAACAGAATATTATAGTATTTAAGAATACAATATTATTAGTTTTTGCTATTTTTCATTGTCATTTTACAGTTAATATAAAAATATGCAAATAAAAACAATATTCACTAGATGAATTAAAGCAGAAATAAAATGAAGAGGCCAAAAAAAGGCCAATGAAACAAGAAAAATAATCTTCAAGAAAATAAACAAAATTAATTTAACTATTTTGCATGAATTAAACTGTTTTATCTCAAACATTTTATATATTTTACTTCTGCAACCCAATTACTTTTTAGCTCTCCAAAAGTGTTTTTTAAGTACTGTATTATAGTATGTTTTTTTTACATTTTTGCATTTTTATACTTTTGTTTATTAGTTCTTACAAAAGGGCATTACAAATTCAAAAATATGATTGTTTCATCTTAGCTTTTTTTTGTATTATATATGTACATTATGTATAGATAATGTTTTGTATACATATATACAGTACAGACCAAAAGTTTGGAAACATTACTATTTTTAATGTTTTTGAAAGAAGTTTCTTCTGCTCATCAAGCCTGCATTTATTTGATCAAAAATACAGAAAAAACAGTAAAATTGTGAAATATTATTACAACTTAAAATAATAGTTTTCTATTTGAATATACTTTAAAAAAATAATTTATTCCTGTGATGCGCAGCTGAATTTTCAGCATCATTACTCCAGCTTCAGTGTCACATGTAACATCAGTCGATCACATGATCATTTAGAAATCATTCTAATATTCTGATTTATTATGAGCTTAAAAAGAACTGCATTTATTCAAAAAAACTAAAAAATCTAATAATATATTTTCTTTACTATCACTTTTTATCAATTTAACACATCCTTGCTGAATAAAAGTATTGATTTTATAAAAAAAAAAAAAGAAAAAAAAATACTGACCCCAAAGCACTGATCAGTAGTGTATATTGTTATTACAAAATATTGATATTTTAAAAACATAGCTTCTTTTTTTCTTTACTTTTTATTCATCAAAGTATCCTAAAAAAGAATCACATGTTCTGAAAAAATATTAAGCAGCAGAACTGTTTCCAACTTTGATAATGAATCATCATATTAGAATGATTTCTAAAGGATCATGTGATAATGATCCTAAAAATTCAGCTTTGCATCACAGAAATAAAACATCATTTAAAGTATAATAAATGTAAAAACAATTATTTTAAATTGTAATAATATATCACAATATTACATTTTTTTCTGTATTTCTGATCAAATAAATGCAGGCTTGATGAGCAGAAGAAACTTATTTCCAAAACATTAAAATAGTAATGTTTCCAAACTTTTGGTCTGTACTGTATATATATCTATATATATATGTGTGTACAAAATATTTTGTATTACATTAATGACAATTGTTATGGTTATATAAAAATTTGATTATCTAGAAAATAATATCTCGGTGCAAAAAAATAAATAAAAAAATCTTAGTGTTAAAATAAGGTGTTATTTCAATTAAGCAAAACTTTTTTACAATGTGATGAAATACGACCCGAGTTGTTTCTTGAGGTTTTAGTGAGATTGACTCTATTATTTCCTCCTGTTTCTTTCTCTGACCATGCGTCGTATATTCAGATTAAGAGAAGACGTGGATTCAGTCATTAATGATCACTCATTAACTGAGATGTTGTAGAGTTTCTGAGCGGCGTCAGATGGAGTGCAGGCTGCTGTGAGTGTGTTTGGCTCAGGCTTGGATCCTCAGTTTCCCTGCAGGTCATTAATCACCATGAAGACAGCGGACGGCTGGAGCTCACAAGCTCATAAATCTACCGCAGCTCCACACCGAATCCCAAAACTTGGGATGTTCTGCCGAGCCTGAATCATTATAGCTGGAAAGTTTGGAGCATCTGCTGAGTTGCATGTGGTTCATTTGTTACTATTAGAGCTTTATTGAGTGTTGTCAGAGTTAGATGAGCAGTAAGTAAGGGATATTCTCACCCCGCTGTGGTTTTGCATGGATTTCCATCCTGGCTCTCAGACCCACACATGGCACTTTTATAGAATAGAAGTTTTCATTTGCAGGAGAAACTTAACTATTATTATGAATAATAGAAGTTGTGTGGAGTTTTGGGGGAATGCTACTGCTTTACATATATATGTAAAAGTAAGAGTTTAATTGTAAGTGCTTGCATTAAAGTGAAAATATTTTTTTTGGTCAGTTCTTGTATTAATGTTAATGTTGGAATTCTTACTATACCTAATAAAAGTAAAACTAGTAAAATAAAAATTTTTGTAAAGATATTTTGAGAGTTGTTTGCTGCTAAAACGATGTATATATATATTTTTTTATTCATTTCTGGGTGTATTTGTGCATTTATTTTTTTATGTATTCGTTTATTTTATTTTATCACATTTATGTATGTACTGAATTAATTTATTTTTAATTTATGTAATTTAATTAATTTAATTTAACATGCATATTATGTATGCATATATATTTATTTGGATTTATTTTTAATGTATTTATTTTAATCTCTGCATTTATGTAATTATTAAATCAATTAATATTTAAATATTTCAACATTTGCACATTTATTGATTAATTATTTATTTTTATTCATATATTTATCTGTGCATGTGTTTTTATTTTATTTCTTTTTTGTATTTATGTATTTATTTTTATTAAACATGGGAATTTTTTTAACGGTGTGTTCAACGGAAAATAAATATCACATTTGGAGTGACTTGAGTAAATGACGTAAAATGATGATAGAATAGTTTTTGGAGGAATTATCCCTTTAAGCTTTGGAAGTGAGGTTCCCTACGGCTCTTCTTCTAAAATGCATCACGGCTGATGTATGAGGAGAGCAACTACAATAGCAGATATACCTCAGAGAGAGAGAGACAGAAGAAGAGTTATTCTAAGAGCTGCTGATTTCTACGTTCATTGCATATTTTGTCCTTTGTTAATGCATTGCATGCAGCTCACATCTGCTTGTGTCCTGCAAATTTCCCATCGAGACTCCGAGGACAGCTTGAGTCAAAGGAAGGACTCTGACAATTAAAAGTGAGTGTTGCTGCAGCGAGACGTCTCCTTTGCTCTCCAAATCAAACTCTGCTTTCCAAAAAGCATCAGCAGGAGTAAGAGGAAGGTTAGACGGACGCCAGCCGTGTTTTGATCTTTCTCCGAGACTGAAGGAGATCATCTGCTGTGAATTAAACATGAGGCTACAGACGCTCCTCCTTGTGCTTTAAAGATACTTTTATCATTTAAAAAGGCAGAAAGGGACTCTAGAACATGAGACCGTCTTTAATTGGATTTGCTGCAGAACCCATAATCAAGTAGCGACTCGATACAATCCTAAAATTGTTTTCTGACAATATAAGCAATAGTAAAAGTTATTTGTCTGATGAAATCTTTAAATATCTCTAAAAATGTAACAAAAATAGCATTTTGAAGTACCTATGAAATTTTATAAAATTTTGTTTTCCAGCTATTTCCATTTTAATAGTTTCATTAAACATTAATAATTTAAATCATCTCTATTTAATAGATTTTTAAAAAAGAACTAATTATATACTTATTATTTATTTTATTTTTTTCAGAAATACATTGTGCACTTGCATCTTTTCTGTTAAATCAATCCTGGTAAATAATCTTTCTTTAAAATGTTCCATTAAAATAATGTTTTAATGATGATTTTATTAGAAGTAGCAGGAGTACTATCATTACATTAACATTTTCTTCAAGTTAAACTGAACTTTTATTTTGACGGGTTGCTGTGAAGACCTTTAGGTTGCTGTTTTTATGGTGATTGTTTTACTGCAGAAATAATAGGGGCATAGAAATTAGACCCAGAGTTTGTTGCACACACCAATCTCAGTGTATTTCCCTGCATTATGTGCACGAGGGACCACATGTGAAGAAATGAAAGCTTCACACTCGCTGTAATGCATCTGTGTCCCACGGGGGGTTTACGATGTTCATTTTCATCGTCATGAATAATTTACTGAATGCACGCTTGTGTGCATATATATTTGTTTTTTTGAGACTCAAGGCCACCTGCGACTCTTTTACATTGACCTCAATACACTTCTGGCATCTGTTTAAAAAAAACAACAACAACAACGTCTTTTAGAGTGGAAAGGTCAGAAAATGAAGCAAGACTTTCTCATTTTTGACTTTATTTGGGCTCTTGAATTGTGAAGCCTTGAGGAAACAATTACAACTTCCTACAACAAAAACGAGTTGAGCTGGTGGATTACCTGATGAGAAAACATCAACATCAGATGAAACCACGCTGGTGTTTTCTTCAGGAGAGTGTAGTTTTGTCTTTCTGTCTGTCAGTTATCTGTGATGAACTGGAGTCGTTAGTCGTATATATGTGTGTGTGTGTGTGTGTGTGTGTGTGTGAACATACATGAAATAACCCCATAGCATACATGAATCACCTCGTAGTAGATCTATACAGGTGGAGCTGGGGAAGGAGGAGGAGGGTTCATAAAGAAGCTATAGTCGTATATCTGAATGTTGAGCAGCAAACTCATTCGCTCCTGATACAGGAGAGAACCAATCAGCTGTGCCATGTGATGATGATGTCATTAGGTCAGATTGAGTTTGACCAATTGGACTGCACCATCTAGAGTTTCATGCAATAACTCTGTATATATATATATGACCCTGGACCAACTACAGCCAACAATATATAGTATGGGTCAAAATTATTAATGTTTCTTTTATGTCAAAAAAAAAAATATATATATATATATATTAGAGCATATAAGAATGATTTCTAAAGGATCATGTGACACTGAATACTGGAGTAATGCATCTGTTTTCACACTTTGTTTATTCTCATATAAAAGGGTGTTATTTTATTATTATTTATATATTATAGCACTTATTTATGTTTTCGAATCAGTATTTGTTTCTATATATTATATTTTATTTTTTATGGTATATGCTCATCATTTAAAAAAAAAATTATTTGTTACAATTTTTGTACATTTAGCATTTTAATTTTAATTTATATTTTATTACAGCTTTATTCCAGTTTATGAAAACACTTTTCAAACATTTTTTAAAAATAATTATAATCCCAAAACTTGCCTGAATGCTCGGAGAGACATGCTGCAATTCACACACACAATCAATGAACATCAGCCTGGTGTGTGTGTGTGTGAGTGTGTGAGTGTGTGTTTATGTGCACACACCCACTTTCGACTTTTTCTTTTTGTTCCACATCAGTGTGTGGTTCAGTCTCTGTGGACTGGACAACCCACTTACTCTCTCTCTCTCTATTATTTTTGTGGAAACCGTGATACATTTTATTTTTCAGGACACTTTGATGAATAGCAAGTTCAAAAGAACAGCATTTATTTGAAATAGGAATAATTTGCAACATTGTAACCGTCTTTACTGTCACTTTTTATCAATTTAATGTGTACTTGCTGAATAAATACTCATTCATTCATTCATATTCTTACTCAAAACTTTTAAATAGTACGGTTTCAAAAAGTTTTTCTTATTATTAGTATTTGTATTTAATGTTAGTTGTTTTAATAGAATAATGACTTTGCATGATTGTAGTTGTTTTATAGTTGTTATAAAGACCTCTTTGGTAGGACACATAGTTTATTAAACCAGTTAAAGCCTTTATGTATAATGCATCATTAAAGTAGTTATACTACATTAATTATGCCTCGTGATGCACCAATAAAGCATTGTACAGACTCATGGATAATTCTAACCATAGTTACTACATTATAACACAATTTATTGTAACGCTATGCATTTTAATAAATTCAGTTATAATTATTTTCAACAAGCTTTAATGTATTACAATGCACGTTATGAATAATAAGAATGCATTATACAATTTAATAACCCTTTATAATGCATAATAAAGTGTTAACATAAATCTTAAAGCAAAACAAAACTTTTGTTTTCTGAATTTGTGGCTCTAATGAAAATATGAATGGGACACTAAAGTGCACTACATTTACTAAACGTGTCTCGTTCTTGTCCTCTTTCCAGTGATCTGTACATGAAACGTGTCTGTTTGTCTCTTTTGCTGTTATCCCCTTCATTTCTTTCTTTCTTTGTTTGTCTCTCTCTCTTTCTCTCTCTCTCACTTACACACACACACAAATAATTCAGTCTGTCTCTAATGGCTGCAGCAAGGCATGCTGGGAAACCATGGCCTAATACTGCTGTAAACCGCAGCCCAAATGCACTACTTGTGAATGAAGTGTTCAGAAACAGAGATGACGTGTCTGGAGTTTATGGAGGAAAATTAGTTTCATGTGCATGTTATTTCATTTCTAATGTGCTTTCTAGCTTTCTTTTTATCTGATGCAATCAAGCTATTTAGGAACTTTATATATATTCTAGATATATATTTGAATTCAGCAAACAGAGATGAGATTTCTGGTTTGGTGTGAAAGTTGTTGGAGTCTCAGTTTCTTCCAGCTATTTATTGAAAGTGACTGTTGCTGAAGTTTCTGTGATTAATTACCTATCATGTGATTTATTTTCTGCTTGTGATGAACTTTAGTTGAGGGCCTGATCCTCGCTGGCGGGAGGATTGTGGATCTGATGCTTCTTCTGATTACGCTGAGATTGATTTTGAGTCCAGTGGGCTTCCAGCAGTCTGAGCGGCTAGATTTATTACTGCATAGAATCACAATGAAGGAGAAAATTATAGCCAATGGGGGAAATGTTGTTTCATATCTGTTCCTTTATACAAATGCACACACACACGAACTGAAAGAGTCAGCCTGGGTTTGAGTAATCTCAGTGCCATTTTATGCTCAGACTTGGTCTTCCATCTCTGTAAAATTAATAAAAACAGTGAAATTCAAACTCAGAATATTGTGCAAACTTCTAATAAATGTTGCAATGTTTTGCTGCTGACCTTCAATGGTTAAATTCAACTATACTAAGCTGCAAAAATGACTTATTAATTTATATTTATTGTGTTGAACTTTCTTCTCCTGCATCCTATTATATATATGTGTATATCAAAAACGAACAAGAAAGCCCTGCCTAGATTTAAACAATAATGCAAAAGTAACACAAAGGTAACGAAACACATTACATATAAAGTAATTAATTACTTTTTTAGGGAGTAATGTATTACTCTTAAAAGTATCTTTCCCATCACTAATAATTTGAATAGCTTTATTTGAAGGAATAGTTCAGATATGAAGATTTAGTCACTCCTTGTATCTTTTTGTGTCTTTGGCAACTTTGATGTCCACATGCTGATATAATATATGACTGTAATAATAAAAGAAAATATATATTTTTATGCTTTTGTTTTCCATAAAAATATACTGTATAGTTTCAGAAAAAAACTATTTTTTGTGTGTTTTTTGAAAGGCTCACATCTCCTAGTCTCTATATACTTTATTGTATGTAGACTTTCTTGTTTATTGTATGTTAACGTTTTCAACGGGTGTCTTCGAAATCAAGCTAAATATGTATGGTTAGAAAAAAATGTACGGTATTTTCCGTACTATAAGTCGCAGTTTTTTTCATATTTTGGCAGGTCCTGCGACTTATAGTCAGGTGTGACTTATTTATCAAAATTAATTTGACATGAACCAAGAGAAATGAACCAAGAGAAAACATTACCGTCTCCAGCCTCCAGAGGGCGCTCTATGCTGCACAGTTCTCCTGTAGTCTACACTGAAGACATAGAGCGCCCTCTCGTGGCTGGAGACGGTAATGTTTTCTCTTGGTTTTGGATAAATGCGACTTATATATGTTTTTTTCCTCATCATGACGTATTTTTGGACTGATGCGACTTATACTCAGGTGTGATTTATAGTCAGAAAAATACGGTAATTAAACAGGCCTTGAAAATGATCATCATTTAGGATCTGATGTAATATCAGCGCTGTATTCTTTTTAGACCATCTACAATATTTGTTTTGTTGTAGGACACTGTGATAAATCAATTTAAAGGATAATCTGAACATTCACTCTGCGGTCAAACTCATAATCTCTCCAGCAACAGCTGGTTAACAATAACAGTGACATTTACCAAAATCAATTCAATTAGTGACAGAAGCAGAGCAGTTTAGCCTTCGGTTCACCCTCAGATCCCAAAACCTCACAGTTTCTCATCACAGACTTCAGCTGAACTGAATGAGGTCGCAGCAGCCGTTCTTGAATTCTTCCTTAAATTGCGATGTAAATTCACACCGGGGGCTGAGTAACTGTTAGTTAATTTGGGTGTAGGCCAGTACTTAACTTTATAGGCCTTAGTTGCACCATTTGTGTTTAATGCAAGACTCAAAAGAAGAAAAACAACATTAATG
Source organism: Carassius auratus (assembly GCF_003368295.1). Classification (NCBI taxonomy): domain Eukaryota; kingdom Metazoa; phylum Chordata; class Actinopteri; order Cypriniformes; family Cyprinidae; genus Carassius; species Carassius auratus. Next base: position 1,228,868 of record NC_039260.1, on the reverse strand, counting down.
TTCAGGTATGAAAGCTGTCACTGAGATCTGACCTTTTTCAGATGGTACAAACATGTTATATCAAGGTAGTGATATGTACACTTTAGGGGTAAAAAAAAAAATTACAAAGGTGTACCTTTTGAAAGGGTACAATCCCGGTGACATCGTATTTTATTATAATTTTTTTTTTTTTTTTGAGAGTGCTGTTATTATTGTTAAATATAATACTTATTGTAATTAATGAGGTTGTCTTTTTATATTTTAATGAATTAGATGTACATTTCAGGCATCTTCACATTCATTAAAACGGCATTCATAGTGTTGCTATTATGAGATTCTTCAATTGAAAAATTGACAGTTAATTATGTAAATATACATGTTTCTGTTTATAAGTCACTTTTCAGATGAATCTCTTTTACTGGGATAGACAGAATAGTTGATTTAGTATTTTACATTTTCCTCTTTTCTGAATGTAATAATTTAAGACACTTTTACACCTAAAATGATTGCTATATTAGCATCCACGCCAAAGGATAACATTGATTCTGTTGTATTTATCTTTTTATTTATTTCTTGTCATCTTTTGCTTTAAATGATTATGCTGTTGAAAGCAGAATGGATTCTGATTGGCTGTCTATGTGGAGTGGTCTATCCTTTGAACTAATAATGTTGTCTTAACTATAATTTTTTTAAATATAATTTTTTTCACTTTTTCTTTTTTAATGCGTGTTTAAAAACTTTTGTTTTTGGGAGGACCTTAAATAATTTTTAGTTCCACAATTATTTAATATTATATACATTTTCAATAGTGCAAACATTTAGTAAACAGATATTTAATAGTGCATATGTTAAGTGCATAGATATCTAGTTGTGCATAATTATATAATATTTAATAGTGCATATGTTAAGTGCATAGATATCTAGTTGTGCATAATTATATAATATTTAATAGTGCATATGTTAAGTGCATAGATATCTAGTTGTGCATAATTATATAATATTTAATAGTGCATATGTTAAGTGCATAGATATTTAGTTGTGCATAATTATATAATATTTAATAGTGCATATGTTAAGTGCATAGATATCTAGTTGTGCATAATTATATAATATTTAATAGTGCATATGTTTAATGGATAGATATTTAGTAGTGCATAATTATATAATATTTAATAGTGCATATGTTAAGTGCATAGATATTTAGTTGTGCATAATTATATAATATTTAGTAAGTGCATATGTTAAGTGCATAGATATTTAGTTGTGCATAATTATATAATATTTAGTGTTTAATGCATAGATATTTAGTTGTGCATAATTATATAATATTTAATAGTGCATATGTTAAGTGCATAGATATTTAGTTGTGCATAATTATATAATATTTAGTAAGTGCATATGTTAAGTGCATAGATATTTAGTTGTGCATAATTATATAATATTTAGTGTTTAATGCATAGATATTTAGTTGTGCATAATTATATAATATTTAGTAAGTGCATATGTTAAGTGCATATATATTTAGTTGTGCATAATTATATTATATTTTAGTAGTGCATAAGTTTAGTGCATAATATTTATATAATTTTTAGTAATGCCTAAGTTTAGTGCATATTTAGTAGTGCATAATATTTATTTAATATTCAGTAGGTCATATGTTTTAATGCAGCACAGACTGAGTTGTAAAGCACAGCTGGTGCAGCTGGCCTCAATTCTTTTACTAGTTTCCAAGGTTAAAGAGTGGAGTGTGTGTTTGTGGTGTATGTGAATTCTGTCACACTGCGATGAAGTGCATTAGAGAAGTATAATTAGGCAGGTTCCCACAGAGGCATGCATTTCCTCTAAGCGAGTCACAATATTATGAGCGTCTCCCCGCGGGCCGGCACAGTGTGTTCTGAAAGTTGCTTCCCTAATAAGTTTCTTTGTCAAAATGAATGGCCAAATACTGGCACCTTTCTCTCCCGCTCCTGAGAACATTGTGTGTCTCTCTGGTTCTCGTTTCACTTCAGCATCATTATCAGAACGACTCTTGGGAACCGAGTGGCCGATGTTGAAATGCTGGTCAGTAATCATTGCTTGTCAGTGCGTTCCTGTCAAACAAACAGACTTAAAGAACAATGATTGCATCCCAGTGACATTCATTTGCATTTATGCATCTGGACTGTTTATTTGGTAAGTTTAGCCATAGAATAAGTGAATTAATAGTCATTATCACAAAATAAACTCCATTAGGCCCGTGCACGAGCTTGATAAATGTGTCAAGGTGTATGACCAGCTGACTGTTTTTTATTCTTAGATATTTGATTATAAAACACATTCAATCACAAGAAAGACGATCAGTCTGTGTTAAACGTCTCACTGAAGATGACCCTCCCTCTCTCTTCACGTGCTCTTCTCTCTATCGCTCATGAAGACGTGTCACTGACACACATGATGTGTGATCCACAGCTGATGGATTGTGGGTAATGGCCTCTGATGATGATGAATGTGCAGGGGATTTCTGAGATCTGAGAGAGATTCACAAAGACAGCACTGAGATTGCAGACTTTTTCAGTTTCTCCAGGAAAGATTTCAACAGTGTTTTTTTTCTGGTTTCATTGAAACAGTATAATTTATTAATATTATTAATAATGTTTTTTAATTTTTTTTATTTATTTATTTTTTTTTACATTTAAGCTGAAGTTGTGGTAATTTTGTTATTTTTATTAGTTTATAAATTATTTATTTTTAAGTTTTTTTAATACATCATGAATACTAGTGAGTAATGTGTCCTTGGCAACTAGCTGCAATAAAATGTTTATTTTTATATATTTGATTTATTTCACTTTATTTTATTTTATTTTATTTTAAGTAACAGCTAATTTTCTTTATGATTTAAATTTTAATTAATTAATTGTATTTCTCATAAAATGTGCCTTTTTTAATAAAAATTTTATTGCATTTAATGATTTTTCAGATACACATTTGAGATGTTAATACATAACTTAAAAGTCTACAGAGCAATAAAATGTTTTTTTTTTTTTTCTATTATGGTTTTGATTAATATGAATGAGCTTTTTATATTTTCACTTATTTTTTTAAATATGGTTTATTTATTTATTTGTAATCATGATGTGTGCTTTTTGGGGCATATTTATTTATTTATTTTTCATTTATATTTTTATTGACATTACTTTCACTTATTTCAGTTAGCTGCCAAAACAACATTTCCAAATTTCACCAAGTATTTAATCTAATATTTAGCATTTATTTCAGCTTTATTTCATTTAGCAAAACCATTTTTAATACTTTTAGTTTTGGTGAACAACAATAACCTGTTTGAAACGCAGAGAAGCAAAAACCTCAGTCTTCGGGAGACCTTTCAGTCCTCTATAAATGAGTCTGTCATGAGATCATTGAACAAAGTGCTTACAGCGACGGCGTTTATTAAATATTGAAGCAACGTCGCTTAACAGACCTGTTTGCTGATGAATGCATCACCTTGAAAATATATGAAATCTCTTTATTTCCATGAAGAAGACATTTGATTGAAATGCCTGATGGGACGCAGAATAGATGTCTATGAATGGAGAAGTGTTTACTTGCTCAAAGGTCTCTCTTTCACATCAGAGGAAATGTGAATAGCAGATCATTTGATGAGAAATGCAATATGATTAAAAAAATATATATATATTATTAGTAGGGGTGTAACGGTTCACAAAATTCACGGTTCGGTTCGATACGATACACTGATGTCACGGTTCGGTTCGGTACGTTTTAGATACAGCAAAATGCAAAAACATCTCAACTTTTCAGAATGCCGCAAGCGCACCGCGGGTCATGTGACAAGAACTAACCAATCAGCTTCATCCTTTCCCGTAACAACGTTGAGAGCTCAGCCAAGATGAAGGAACAGCTGATCATAGTTGTATATGGATTGCAATTTTGAAATAAATTTAGTAGCAGAGCTACTGCAAGCGATTTTTAGAGCTGCAAATCCATTTATCCTTCGCTGAAATTTCCGCGTCTCATGGAGAGAGCACGTCATTGTTGCTTAGCAAAGACAGACGCCTCATGAGCGCTTCTGCCCGAGCGCTTTGGAAAGGAGGAGAAAGACGCGCTTAGCGTTTTCCATGCGTTTTTAGGCACGATATGTGAACGGCCCCTAAGGCGCTCGCTCACTCAGCACGCGCTGAAGGCTCGTTGCAAAATGTCGAATGCCTTTAACAGACCAGAAATATAAGATCCTAAAATAACCAACAGGTCTGGTGTGGGTGCACTTTGGATTCCCTGTAAGCTATAATACTGGTGTCTAAATGCTGCAGGCATAGTTTGTTGTGTGCATGTTTCTCCTTTTTTTCGTCTTTTCCCAGATACTGACACAATAAGGTGATGTCGGCGTAAATGAGTTGACATGTTTCAAGTATTCACGCTGGTGTTTTTTTTTTTTTTAAAGCAATGAAGCAACCGCGCGAAGCCCTCACTATATAGGATTTTAGAAAGAATGCAGAGCACTAGTGTAGTGTGCAAACTTACCACAGTGTGGATTTCAGAAAGTGTGCAAAGACTTCACGTGCACACTTACCATAACATGGATTTACAAATAATGTTCTAAGGAGGGGCTCTCATGTCACTCTGATCGAGCAGCTCATAGATGGAATCATGCATCTCAAACAATATGTTTGAGAGTCATCTTCTTTTTCTAGTCTGTTAAACGCATTGGCCATTTTGCAACGAGACTTCAGCGCGTACTGAGTGAGCCAGCGCCTGACTGAGTCATAACATAACATAAACATAAGTTGGTGTTTTTTTCTTCTTCGGGAGTGTCAGGGGCGTTGCCTGTTACGTCGTTTGGGTTATTGGGCTACCTTGTTGAACGCATATCATTATATTTCTCTTTTTTTTTTTTTCAAATATAATTAATTAGTCCAACGAACCGTTCGGTATGCATAATGCGTACCGCGTACCGAACCGAAAGCGTCGTACCGAACGGTTCAATACGAATACGCGTATCGTTACACCCCTAATTATTAGAGTTTGTTGAGTGTAGTTTAAAATATAATGTATTTCTGTGATGGACATGAACAATCTGCATTTAGATTTGATTAAAAATGCCTTATATGTGAACGTGCATGATCTTCTGTCAATTATGTTTCACCAGATAATGTATAAATTAAATTTAATAATGAAAAAAACATTTTTTAATTTAAAATAACCATTATTTTAAAGTATTTTAAAGTGTAATTTATTTCTGTGATGCTCCGCTGTATTTTCAGCATCATTCCTCCAGTCTTCAGTGTCACATGATCTTCAGAAATCATGAAAATATGCTGATTTACTGCTCAAGAAACATTTCTGATTATTATCAGTGTTGAACACAGTTTTGCTGCTTCATATTTTGTGGAAACTGTGATACATTTCATTTTTAAAGAAATAGAAATCGATTGTAACATCATAAATGTCTCTGCTGTTACTTTTGATGCGTTTGAAAATTCGAATCATCATATTATTCTGATTTCTGAAGATCATGTGACGCTAAAGACGCTAAAGAGAAATGATGCTGAAAATACAACTTTGATCACATAAATAAATCACAGTTAAACAGATATTCACATAGAGAATAGCTATTTTAAACTGTAAAAATATTTCACATTTTTTAAATAAAAAACAAAGCAGCCTTAGTCATCAGAACAGAAGAAAAACCTGGAATAAGATGACAGACCTGACGTGTTTCCATGCAGTGTCACTTGTTCTCGACCCCGTCTGTTGCTCGTCTGTCTGAAGTGTTTTAAAGAGAGCATTTTAAGTATTTCTAATTAAATGTGTATGTTGTGAGTCGTTGACCGCCTGCCACGTCTCTTTATTGGTAAACACCAATCAGTGTCTTAACACGCGTCGAGAGAGAGACACTCCAGGCCTGATGCAGCTCATGCATTAACACGAACGATAATGAAGGGAAACATTTAACTACAGTCATTCAGACAGATCTTTTCTTCATGTCTTCAAAAGAGTCCCTCTTTAAAGTGTGTGTGGGATTTTTTCACTTGTTTTATTATGCAGCGGGTGGCAATTCTAAGTCTGATCCCTGATGGCATAATCAGTGTCACATGATGCTTCAGAAACCGAAATCTATTGCCATTATTAACATAATCATTATTTATTATTTATTATTAATTAGTGCATCCATGTTAAACAACATTAATTTCTTTCAAAAGAAAAAATATTTTAAATGATTATGCATTACTGTGAACTGTGTGTTTTTGCTTGCAATGTCACAGATGGAGCTTAACGTTATTTAAATTGCATTGTTCGTCTGTCTGAGCTGTGACACGATCCAGTTCCCTCGTTCTCCTGTCAGCTCTCCACTGTCCCGTCTAATAAAGGTGATAACTCCAGCTCTAAAAGCATCTCAAAGGTGTTTATCAGTTTCCCAGCAGGGTTAAATATTCCTCAGTCTCTAGATTCTCCTCGTGTCGCGCTTTTTAGCAGAGTCTCCTGAGGAACCTTCTCATGACTGACTACAAAGAAAACAGTGTGTGCTCACACTCTCTCTCTCTCACACACACACACACACACAGTGCGCTCCCATTGGAAACAGATTGATGTTTCAGTCTGTTGGATTCTTATTGCTATGAGAGTGGTTGTAGCAGAGCCGCACAAACAAACACACACACACACACACACACACTCACAGTCACTTGTACAGGAACACACGCATCATTCATGATTTTATAGCCTTCACTCATGAGTGATTCAATCAATGAAGAGCTTTAACAGACAATTTATCTGTGTGTGTGTGTGTGTGTGTGTGTGTGTGTGTGCGTGTGTTTTCTTGGTAAAATGTTTTAATTGGAAAAAAAGAGATGTATTTCATTAATTATAATAATAATTTAATAATAAAATGTTGTTGTTGTCATTATTATAATTATTACTGATTTTATCATATCAGTAACACATCATTACAGCCACCCATTAATTCTAATCTATATGTAGCTATATAAATATATATATATCATATTGTAATGCCTATACTACTACTCATTTTCTAAATGTTTTTAAATGTTTTAATCATTTTAAAAGTTTAAAAATTGCTTGTTTTATTTTTGTTATCTTTCTTCATGATTATTTTACTTTCTTTTATCTAAAGCACTTTGAATTACCATTGTGTATGAAATGTGCTAGATAAACAAACTTGCCTTGCCTTACAGTACTGTCCTTCTAAAAAGTAGTAGTAAATTTATATATATATATATATATATATATATATATATATATATATATATATATATATATATACCGTATTTTCCGGACTATGAGTCGCACTTTTTTTCATATTTTGGCAGGTCCTGTGACTTATAGTCAGGTGCGACTTATTTATCAAAATCAATTTGATATGAACCGAGAGAAATGAACTAAGAGAAAACATTACCGTCTCCAGCCACCAGAGGGCGCTCTACGCTGCTCAGTTCTCCTGTAGTCTACACTGAACACATAGAGCGCCCTCTCGTGGCTGTAGACGGTAATGTTTTCTCTTGGTGCTTGGTTCTAAATAAATGCGACTAATAGTCCAGTGCAACTTATATATGTTTTTTTCCTCTTCATGATGTATTTTTGGACTGATGTGACTTATACTCAGGTGCGACTTATAGTCCGAAAAATACGTACCGTATATGAATTTTATATATGTTATGTACCTTTTTTTTTCATTGGAACAACTGTTCTTTTGATTTGCATCATATTGGGGCCACAGGTTAGTGACTGGAGATCTAGTTTATGTTAAATAGCTGATTAAGATCAGATCACTGGTTTCTGGGTGACCTTTTAAAAGTCATGAGTGGTTTGTGATGCTCGGCTGTCATTACTGAGATGCTAATATCTTCCCCATGGAAAAGACAGCACTGTCACAATGCATTTAATATGTCTCATCATCATCATTGAAACACATTGTGTCCCTGGCTGTTGTTTGATGCAGAGGAGGGGCGTCAAATTGGTTCCTCTCACAGCGATGATGATGATGATGGTGATGATGATGATGATGATGATGATGATGATGATGATTTGGGTGGCTATATTTAGATTGTCTCTGTTCAAACTCCCCAAAGGCTCGTCGGCGTCGTGTTGCAGCTTTTATCATGAAGAATACAAATACAGAGTTAGAGCTTCTGCTTGTGTTTGCAACTGAAGCTCTGCGTTACACACACAGAAGAATAATGCATTGAACAAGTTCATACCGACCTTCTATACAACATGACTAAAGACACACCTTCCCAAAAATGCTACTAGTGTATGAATGGAAAACAATTATATATTTGTTATTGAACATTGATGGATGAACACATTTTGTGGGAGAGCTGTTATTTGATGATCTTGTGAATGCATGAAATGAAGCATTTACGACAAAAGGCAGGTAGTATTAATAATTAAATGAGTAAAGGTAACAATGATTTAATGTTTTAAAAATGGCTTTGCAATAGTAAAAATAAATATGACATTATGCATTTACACATGATGGATAATATCATATTTTTTCATGATTAATATCATGTTGTTGTGCATTTATAGCACAAATAAACTTTTGTGTGTTTTTCTTTTGCATATTCTTTAGTTGGAATTAGTACTTTCAGACGATTAATTGCGATTAATCGAATCCAAAATAAATCTTTTGTTTACATATTATATGTATGTGTACTATGTTTATTTTTTATGTATATATAAATGCACACACACACATACAGAATATGTTTTGAAAATATATGTATATACATTTATATATTTATATTATTATATTATATATCAATACATTAAATAATATATATAAAAAAATCGTAAATATATATACATCGTGTTTTATTTATATATACATAATAAATACAGTACACACTCACTTACATAATATGTAAACAAAAACTTATTTCAAATGCAATTAATCGCAATTCTTCATTTGACAGCAATAGTTAGAATTCAGGGTTGAAAATAATTAAATGAGTAAATAATAATAAAAATTAAGTACGTTTTTGTATATCTTAATCAATTCAACTTGTTTGTGTACTTTTAATTTAAGAATAGTTCAGTTGTGCATTCAGAGTTTATGAAATTGCGAATATGTTCATCAGTAATCGAGCCAATAATTCAAGCGGCATGCTTTGCACACTTGCAATAACAGATTAGATTCGCATTTGAAAAATATATTATCATCAATATATTCCTGCTGAAACTACAGAATATAGCATGTTTCACGCTTGTTTCGAGTGCTTCAGCTTCAGTCAGCGGAGAAACGGCTGCTGTCTGATTAAAGCACAGATACAGATTTATTTATTTTCTGACATTTATGTGTTGTTGCATAGCATTTGTTTGTATTTTTTAAGAAAGCATAAGCACAGCTAAATTCTTGCATTACTGGACAGTTCACTTGATGATCTCGCTAAGTACTTAAAGGAATATTTAAACCATAAATGAAAATTGACTAAAATGTCCTCACCCTCAGGCCATTAAATGTAGATGAGTTTGTTTGAGACATGATGGACTGGATTGCTTGTGTTTTTATCAGCTGTTTGGACTCTCATTCTGACGGCACCCATTCACTTCAATGCATCCGTTGATGAGACACTGATGCAATGCTGCATTTTTAAAAACCTGATGAAGAAACAAACTCAACCTGATCTTGCATGACCTGAGGATGAGCATATTTTCAGCAAACTGTTTTTCATATTTGGCTGAATTAATTCTTTAACACAAAACATGTATAACATAGTTCTGAACAATCGTTAATATGACTTCCTTTTCATCAGTCTCTTGGTTTGTGTTTAACAAATCCCAGAAGATATCCTCAAGGCTGGCATTAATCACTAGCTCAGGGCCGTCCACACACCCCACTGATTTTAAAGGTTTGCAGCAATAATGCAGCATACAACTTATGAAGTTTAATTATTCATCACAAATGTCTATGACTCACAATTAAACACTGTCTGCATCAGTCAACAGGCATGATTTTTAATAATCTCTTAAAATAAGCAATATGTTCACCAGGCAAGTCACCTTTATTTATATAGTGCTTTAAACAAAATACATTGCATCAAAGCAACTGAACAACATTCATTAGGAAAACAGTGTGTCAATAATGCAAAAAAGTAAGTAATGAGCTATGAAGTTTGTGCACCATGAAATATCCTGTAAATGTAATTACAACAATTGCAAGTGGAATAATAATGTATCGTAAGTTAATTACAGTTTAGAATGTAATGACTTTAGAGTATGATTGCAGATGTTTTTGTCAGATTAAACATTGCACTGTGAAGGTGGAGGTATATTGAGAAAGATTTTCAAATTTAGTTTAAATCAAAATACACTTTTCTGCAGATCTTTGCACACTTTTCACAAGCCATCTTTTCCCATTACTGAATTGTTTTACTCAAAATAAACTGGGAAATAAATCATTAAAATACCAAAATTTGTTAAAATCAGAACAATTTTTTGTTGTTGTTGTTGTTTCAATGAAAAAATTTAGCAAATTAATTAATTTAATAAATAAAATAAAATTTGTTATAATAAATAATAAATACATTAAAATATATTATAATAAATAGAAAACAAATAAAATATTTTTTTTTATCATAAATAAATCACATTAAATTTATTATAATAAATAATATACGCACGCACACAAACATGATAAACTCACTCCACAGTAGCACATTATTTCTTGTGATCTGTCTTTTTTTGCAGATAGTAAATTTTTTTAAAAAACCTTGTTTGATATTCAATTTTAAATATAAATGAACCCGATGAAAAAATGTGACAACTAGCCCCGGTCTGCCCTTTAACAATATTAAGTAACCAAACTGTATCCCCCCCCAGTGTTTCCTCTCATTTGGTGGAGATTGAATTTTTTTTCCAAATAATTACAAAGCAGCCATAAAAGTTTTTTTTTTAATTTACATTTATTGTATGTGTTTGTCAGTCTTTTTTTAATCCAAAAGCAATTCAGTTCATGTGTGGTAATCGAACCCATGACCTTGATGTTGCTGGTGCTATGCTCTACTCTTTCAGCTTCACTCAAAGAAAAGTCAAATGTACTGTTTTTCTGTATTAATTTTATTCACAAATTTTCTGAATTGATTTTTCACAGGTGTTTTAATTTGAACTAATTTTACGTAACGTAAGATATTGGTAATTTTCTACTATCATGTTTTTTTTTTTCAGTGCACAGGAATACTTATTTATGTCTGTGCTAAATAATAAGTATGAGACATTCTCGCTAAATAAACATATAAATAAGTAGAAAGAAAGAAGGGAAATAAAATTGCATGCAATTAGTTAAGGTTTGTACAACAAGACTAAAAAAGTTCATTTGATACAATAATGTTCTTAATTGCAGATCCGCTCCTAATTCAGCTTGGCAACAAAAATTATTAACGAGGTGTCAGCACAAAAATGTTTGTTCACTTAAATTTAAGTGGGTTGAATATAAATTAATTTAAGAATAAAATACCAAATTTAACAAAGTAATTTGAACAAACAGATTTTTGTTTAAAGTGTAGCCTATTTTTATTTATTTATTTATTTTTTTTAAAAAGTTGAATTTCTGCTAATATATTTAATGTACTCGCTAAGTGCTTCAAATGAAAGAAACGTTCAAAGATGTAATGCTTTTAACTTTGAGAAGGTTTAAGATCTTAGAATAGAAATATTTCTCATCAGTTCATTTCATATCTCTAGACTGTGTTTGTTTAGTTTATTATTCATTATTAATACTGATAAAAGCATTGCGTCGGTGTAGATTCTGACTCTTGACCCAAACAGAGTTCTGCACACATTAAGTTTCATTGTTTCTGTGAGTGTGCATCAAACCCTGGGATCTGTTTAGTTTTCATGAATTACTCACAGACTGAATTAGTAATTCTTGTCCCACACAGTTTAGCACTTCAGCTGCTTTACGTTTGCATCCCACAGCAAATTGTATTATGTAAAATAACGAGCTCATCACAGGATGTGTTTCTCCACTGGCTTCTTACAGAGTTTTGTTGTTGTTGTTTTCTCATGTAGCGAGTAGAAAAGAAAGACCTTCTTTTGGTGAACCTGACAGAAATAATTAGCTGTAATGGATGGTCTGAAATGTTTGAAGTCATTAGTGTCTCCACAAACAGAATCAGTAAATAATAGATCTGAAACAAGGTTTATGTTTGAGTTTGTGCACGTAAAGCTCCTATAGAGATGTGTATTGATTGTACTTGCTGTTCCCCTCAGAGTTGTTCAGGGCTTCTACCAGAAACACTGTGAACCGTGTGAATACTGTACATGCAGGAAAAACATATAAATACAAACATATTTAACTTTTAATTTCACTTTTTCACAATCAATTTGGTAACACTTTAGAATAATGGTCCATCTGTTAATGTTAATTCATTCATTAATTAACACAAACAAACAATAAACAATACATTTATTACTGTATTTATTAATCTTTGTTAATTTTAGTTAATGAAAATGCAGTTTTTCACAGTTAGTTCATGTTAATTCACAGTGCATTAACTAATGTTAATAAGCACAAATTTTGATTTTAATAATGCATTACTAAATGTTAAAATTAACATCAACTAAGATTAATGGATTGTTCTTGCTTAGATCATGTTAACTAAAGTAATTAACTAAAATTAACTAATGGACCATTATTCTAAATGATGAAAACAACCTGCAAAGTGTCTTCTTTAAAAAGAGACCAAACTTTAGTCTATGCTTCAAAGCATTTGTGAAAATAAGTGTCTAAAAGATAATAAATAGATCACAACTACTGCATAAATAAAATTTAGCAATATAAAATCCCCTACAAATTCAAAATATTAAATCAAACATTATTGAAATAAAATATAGAACGTTAATTTCATTAACAAAAAAAAAATGGTGATTTTTGACAGCCACATGAGGAGCATTAGAGGGTTAAAACTACAAACAAATATGTTATAAGAAGTAACTTGTGATGAATGAATCTAATTACCTGCATACAAATGCAAAAATGATTGGAGACTTTTCTAAAAGATAAAAGAAGAAAAATCAGCTGCTTGTTTCTAAGCTTGTTGATTGAACTGTATGTCATCTCCTCATTACTTCACACTGCGAATGATTAAAACAAACCTTGTTAATGTGTATCTAGTTTATGTCAGATCATTGTAGAAGTTCAGGTTGATTCATTTCAATGCTTAATTTCAATGGATTTATAAGCTGTTTGAATTCCGAAAGCTGCAGTTTTTATAGTACATCAGACTTTTAAGTTCAAAATCTCAAGGAATATTTTTTTTTTTTCTTGAAATGCGCCCTTTAACCAAGTGTGAAGCAAATCTTTCAAGTTCAAGACATTTTCTATTCAGGTCATTGTTAGTATTTAAAGGGATAGTTCACCCAAAATTGAAAATGTGCTGTTAATTAACTCATCCTGAGTGCATCCGAGATTTAGTTGAGTTTGTTCTTCAGTAGAACAGTAAAGAAGATTTTTAGCTGAAACCGTGTTCTCTGGTGACTCACAAAATGCAATGGCTTCCGTAACTTCGAGAGTCAAAAAAGCAAATCAGGCAACACTCAATCAATTCCCATGGCTCCTGATGATATATTGTGCTCTTATGAAGAGAAACGATCAGTCTGTGCAAGAAACTGAACATTATTTAATCCAGAGTTTCAGACAAACAATCCAGAGTCATGTCTGGTTCACAAACGAAACGTTCTTTAGAAGTAATTTCATGCATTTAGAAAATCTGCATACTGTGACATCACAGTAAATCATTTCAGTACTTGTATGAATTCAGAGCGGTAATACTGATGCTCACTTTCTCAAGACTTGATATTCTGTCTGCAGCGCGGCATCAAAGCTTTGAAGTGTTTCAGTCGTCAGACAGATGCTTCAAAGCTCAGCCTGCTGTCGGGAGGGACTGGAGGTGGAGGCGTCCTTTATTAGACGACATTGAGGAGTTTATCCATATTTCTTAAAGACTGCGACACACTCTCATTAGGGAGAACTGGAGCAGCAGGAGGATGAGCCGATCCGTGTCATTCCTTTAGTGCTCTTACTAATTGATTTCCCACCTGTGGAGCTTCTATCGTCTTTCACACGTCCCTGGATTAGATGATGTCTGAAAACATGATCTCATTTACTCTGCTTATAAATACAGCATATCAAGTAGGGGAACCCAGTTTGGGATGCACAATATTCTCGGACTGATATCGGTATCGGCCGATAATGGCTTTGAATGTAAATATCGGCATCTGCCCGATATTATGCCGATATGTCTTGCCGATAAAGAAATATGTTAACTCACATGTGCTCAGGGTGAGGTGGAGATTAGATTAGATAACGTCAACAGCATGGCTCAAAGTTTTGTCTGAATGATGATTAGATTTACTCTTCTGGATCGCTGCATTCGTACAGAATGACAGGTTTGGTGTATGATGGAGTCAGTGAATCTTAAAAAAAGAAATATCCATATTTAACGTACATTTTTAAACATTTATGTTTATGTATTTGCCAGATCCTTTTATCCAAAGTGGCATGCATTGCATTCAAGATTATAGCGGTTCATGCATTTCACAAGAATCTAATGCATCTGTTTGAGCTACAGCGGCATCACAAAATCAAAACTAGGAAAGATAGAAATGAATCCTGTTTTTAGGATTGTTAGGATTTTTGCATTGCATTATTTTTATGTATTATTATGTTAATAAACATCCACATTACATATTTTCAGCTGCAATATTAAGTTTTAATAAAATCATTATAAATATAAGTACTTATAATTGAAAACTTATTTTTAATAAGAAAAAATAATTATAGTAATCCCTTTTAATGTGCATGTTTTTATAATAGTTTATATTTTCATTGTTTTATTTTATTATTGCCATGCATTTTTATACATGTGTGGTTGTAATATTTCATAGATTACAGTTGACAACTGCTAAATATTCGAATAAATCTAATGAATAACAAAATAAAATACAGTTTTACTACTACTACTATTATTATTATTATTACAGGTCATTGACAATTTCTCATGTCTTATGTTACAACTAAAACATACATTTTTGTACACCATTGTTTTATAAAGAAAAGTTGCAAAATATTACATTGCTTCTTGCATGTTTTTTTATTGTTTATTTTTTTTTGCAAGTGAAAATCCCAGTGATGGCAAAACCATGTTCAGCTTTATCCAAAACGGATGTGAATCTGGCAACGTTTCATTAATTTACGAGGTTCACTCATACAGTACATGGTAATGCATTTGTAACTACTGAAACTTTGCCGTGTGAACGTGGTGACCATGTCTTGATGTCCTCTTTATTTCCTGATGGAATGATAAACTCAAACATATTCAGAGGTGTGACCGTTCCTGTCCTTGAAAGCAATTATTACAATCCATAAATATCCACAAACACATCTCATTGAACTGTCAAATGAATGTCGACACACTCGGACAGATGAAAGCGAAACAACATTTGAAGTCCTTGTCATTTGAACAGATGCTAAACGACTTCTGTAATGCGATCGGGAGCTTCAGGTCTCCGTACTCTTGGTGATGCATCTCTTTCTGTCTTTTTCTCCTTGTGTTTATGAGCAGATTATTATGAGCTGGCACGAGAATGCGGGTTGAAGGTTAATGTCTTTTGGCTGCTTGTGTATGTACAGTATGTTTCTCTGTGCTTGATGAAGCAGGACAGCTCGCTTCCTCGAGACATGTCTAATAAGGACAAACAGCCGTCTGAGAATCGATGCGAGACCAATGACACTGGAGCGTTTCTTCCCCAAGACGCTTCCTGAATTAGAGAGCTTTCGGTCTGTTTTCTGAGGCAAATGTCCTAATGTCTGAACCAGGAAAGCCTTCAGAGCAGCTCAGAGTTAATATCACTGAAAACGCTTCAGTCTTCTGTCCTCAGCCAAAATAGTATGAGCACTGGAAGAGACCTGTGTATTTTTGCAACCCAACAGGTTTTTATCATGCCTCATGGGAAAGAAAAGATGAGTTTGTTTCTTCATCAGATTTAGAGAAATATAGCATTGCATCAGTGTTTAATCAATGGATGCTCTGCAGTGAATGGGTGCCGTCAGAATGAGAGACCAAACAGCTGATAAAAACATCACAATAATCCACACCACTCCAGTCCATCAGTAATTTTGAAAAATGTAACTAATTTTTCACCAAAATCTCACTTCCCCCAGAATAGTTTGCTCTGTGAATATCTGAACATGCAATGCATCAAAATAAAGATCTACTTTCATAAAAAAAAACTTAATGCATTGTTTTCTTATCAACACTTTAATGTACGTACTGTAGGTTTAATAAAAAAAAGCAACATTTTGAATATAAAACTGATAAAATATATATTTTTAATCAAATACTACATCTGGATCATAATATTATCAGAGCAAAGATGCATTAGATGGCTTTCTTCAGCACTTCTAAAGCTTGCACATGCCTTTATTACTTTCCGGATCACAATTTCACTCTGTATCATTAGGCAGTTTTCATTTATATGTGGTTGGGTTTGGTGATCGCATTATTTTTCATATGCATATGCTTAAATATGAGATTTCTGCGTCTTCCTGGTCTGAGTTTTTGATCTGCACATTGAAGACTCATTGAGGAGATGCGTAATAGTGCCCCCTAGTGTATAACAGTGAAAACACGCAAACCAGGAAAATTCAGTGTTTGGTGGGGAAAGTAATAACCTATAAACCCAGCTGCTGTGATTCTGTTCATCAAAGAACAAAAGAGAAAATCAATAACTTTTTAAGCTTTCAGGATTCATCTATTTTTAATTTAGAATTTAGGGTTTGGTAACTTTATTCAATTTAACTTTAATTAGAAGTTGTTATTTTTTTAAGTCTAATAAATGTTCAGATTGATAGCTGTAAATTATACTGCAATGTTGAATGCCTATATTCAGTGGTAAATATAAAACAATTTCATTGACACAGTACTGGTATCAGTAATACAGACCTTCAGTCATAAAAAAGATAAAAAAAGATTAAAAAAAAGGCAAATATTAAAAATATACTGTCTTTTTGTTGTTTCTACAATAATAAGATTGAATGTGAAATTATTGCAATATAAAAATATATTGAAAAACTGTAATGTTAGGTGGGGATTAATCGTGATTAATTTCAGACAAAAAATGTGGTTAATTAGTAAAAGGTAAATAATTTGAATCGACTGACAGCACTAATAATAACTCTTCCTCCAATGAAAACAATTTCAGATCAAGCACCGTTTACAAGCCGGGATTTTGATAGAAGAAAACAGGAAATGGGTTTTATCAATGGAGGAAGTGTTATGATGGACTATGGATTTTGGCCAGAAGCAACAGTTTGAAGTTCTCTTGATGTCTATGGGAGGGTCTCAGATTTCTTCAAAAGTATCTTAAATTGTGTTTCGAAGATGAAAGAAGGTCTTACGGGTTTGTAACGACACAAGAGTGAGTAAATAATGACAGAATTTGCATTTGGGGTGAACTATTCCTTTAACACATCTTTATGATAAGTTGGTTTCTAACAAACATGCATCTCCAGAACTGATGGACTGGAGTGGTGTGGATTAGTGTGATGTTTTTATCAGTTGTTTGGACTCTCATTCTGACGGCACCCATTCACTGCAGAGCATCCATACACTCATCTGCATTTTAATGGCCTGAGGGTGAGTAAACTTTCAACAAATTTTCATTTTTGGATGAACTATTCCTTTAACTTTATCTCTATACCCTAACCCTAACATTTCTCCAAAAATTCTCTCACTTTACAGTATATACCAAAGTCTAAATATTGCCTTTTTTTTTTTTTAAATAACTTTTAGGAGAAATGGCATCCATTCTGCCCCTTTTAAAGATTTTTCATAATCTGCCATAAGCAGACAGGTAAGAGGAAAGTGTTAAATGTTTATTCGGTTTTGGTGATTTGGGCTCTTAAAGTCTTGTTCTTCGCCCACTTTTAAAAGAAAAAATAGAGGTTACAATTTTTCACTCCTTTTTTATGTTACAATGACCATCAGTTTGGTTTCTCAAAGAACCTTTCAGTGAAAAGACTCTTTAAGAACATTTCATAATCTACAGAACCATTTTCTGCAGTGGAATCGTAGACTGCACAAAGAACAATATGGTATAAAATATATTTACAAATCTATTTTTAAATGGCAAAAAATATACATTTGCTACAGTATGCTTTAAAATATATTTAAAGAAAAATATGTTCTACCTTGGCCATTATTTGCCTATTTTGGAAAATACATTAACAAAATATTAATATATATTTAAAAAAATATTCTAAAATATATTATGCCCTCTTGTCTTAAAAATCTTTACATTTGAATTTGATGAAGCTTGTTTGAGTTCATAATAAGTCTCTAAGGGAAAAATGTTTCTTCCCCATTGAGACTGAATGAAGTGGATGTGTTAGAAAAAAATAATTAATATTTAATAAAACACAACTGAATGGGCAGGATCTGCTGTTGTTGAGAAATGTGCTCGAGGGCAAAGGAGAAAACAAAAACAAACACAGAGTGAGTTGATATTCAGCTGCTTTGTAAGAGATGAAGCAAACAGCTTCCACATGACTCTAAATCTTCTCAAACAGGACTCTTTCTCTTTGAGAGATTGACGACAGCTTGACGTATAGAGCTTCACTATAAACCCACGGGAACTGAAATGTTTGGTGATAACGTTTTTTTAAGATGTCAGTGTTTATGGTCAAAGGCACGAGGAGCATCACCCACAGCACTCGGAGGCTGAGATACAGCGTTTCCATAGCAACTGCCTCCCATGCGTCCGAGGATGCAGTAAAGTGGTTGTGTGTATAAATGCATTGAATATGGTTTACTGAGTCAATAATTCATTGAGCTCTGAACGATGAGGTCTTCAGTCCTAGAGGTTTCTCTCAATGAAACTGAACAGGTATGCAACAAAAGTAAACATTTCCCAATGTATTGTGTGATAATGTGAAGCAACTCTCAAAGTTTTTTCAAAATACTCCATTGTGTTTTAGGCTTAAAGAGAATATGCATAAACTTAATGGATAATGTCTTGGCAGAAACCAGCACCTTTTCTGTTTTCAATTGGGTTTTTTTTCTTACAAATGTAAGAAAAATCTAATTTTGATGGTGATGTTTTCAATCACTATTTTTTAAAGTGTATTATTCATGAAGTGAAACTTGATTTTTGCTGATATTCAGTGGATATAGAGTTATAAAGTCAATATGTCAAGGTCAACGCTTCAAGTTTATAATGTACACATTATAGTTTTTTAAAATTAACTTAATATATTATATATAATTTGGTTTTTGATGTTCATTGCTGCTAAATAATTCAATTTCAAATTTCCATTAACAGTTACTTTACAATTAATTTTTTTATTAAATTTACAGACATTTCTTTTAACCCTAAGACATAACACAATGAAACGTGTGATGCAGAATACATGTAAAACAACTGTGAAAATCAATACGGTTAATATTAGCAGTACTTTGAACTTAGATATCTTTTAACAGATAATAAAGGTTATTGTTTGTTTAATTGACAATCAGAGCAGTATTTTTCTGGTTCAATGATAAAATTGAAGTGGGGACTACAGATTTTCGTTTACTTTAATGTCTATGCTATATAAAAAGGTTTATTCAAGTTATTTCTATAAATTATTAAATGCTTCTGTTATGTTATGAATTATATTATTATTATTATTATGTGTAATGTGACGAGTCAGCTGCCTCCTCCCTGATTATCACCGGCACCCCGTCCTAAATCGCCGCCCTTCACCAGGCTCCCGACTGGAGTGGGTGTGTGAGAGGAGGGGCGCTGGACGAGTCAGGGCTGGCGGCGTGTGATGGGGCACACCTGAAGGAAGTGGAGCCTCATTACCGCCGCTGTTTAAAAGCCCAACGCGCCTCTCCTCAGGAGACCGGTCTCTTCCCCGTGCATGCACACTGGTGTCCTCGTGGGTCCAGGAAGGGTGCGTTGAGGGACTCCCGCGCCACCAAGACGTGAGCTGCCGGACCCGCGATCCGGATGGGAACCGCACCCGTATACACGGCCGACGGGCCAGGATGCCGGGCCGTCCATCCCCTACCAGCGCCGCGGCCAACGAGAGAGACGCGGCCGCTAGGAGAAGCCGCCGCCCCTCGCGCCCCGGACCTAGGAGGGGGAGCGCGTGCGGCCGCCGGACTCCGCCCCTTGCCTGGACCCTTCCTTGATGAACACTGCCCGACCTACACAAACCCCGCAGCACGACGAGGACACCAGATTCCCTGTTATTTTGGACACTTTCCCCCTTTGGCCACTTTTATTCCCTTTGTTTTATGATTTCTGTTAATAAAAGCCTCTCCGAGGCCTGACGCCACGCCCACTGTGTCTGTCTTGTGCTCCTCCCGTGACACTGGTGGAGAATGCGGGCAAGGCGGAGCCTAGACAGCGCAGTTGGGAAACATCTGGTGACGTCACTCCCTCTCGCTTGCAAACGTTCATGAGAACCCGGACTGGGACGGAGGAAAACTGGGGACAGCCTCCCAGCCACAAAAAGGGTAAGTGACTTCTGTTATTGTCATTTTACCCTGTGGTTGGTTGAGGCTGTCACTAAAACCCGGTTTCTCTGTCCCTGTTCTGGTGCGCTGCGAGAGGGAGGACCGCCCGGAGAGGAATCCCCGCCCACTCCGACCGTTTGGAGTCTGGTTGAGGATGGTAGCACTCCCGTGTGGGCGGCGCCCTGATGACGGGGATGTCGCTTGGGAGGGGGAATGTGACGAGTCAGCTGCCTCCTCCCTGATTATCACCGGCACCCCGTCCTAAATCGCCGCCCTTCACCAGGCTCCCGACTGGAGTGGGTGTGTGAGAGGAGGGGCGCTGGACGAGTCAGGGCTGGCGGCGTGTGATGGGGCACACCTGAAGGAAGTGGAGCCTCATTACCGCCGCTGTTTAAAAGCCCAACGCGCCTCTCCTCAGGAGACCGGTCTCTTCCCCGTGCATGCACACTGGTGTCCTCGTGGGTCCAGGAAGGGTGCGTTGAGGGACTCCCGCGCCACCAAGACGTGAGCTGCCGGACCCGCGATCCGGATGGGAACCGCACCCGTATACACGGCCGACGGGCCAGGATGCCGGGCCGTCCATCCCCTACCAGCGCCGCGGCCAACGAGAGAGACGCGGTCGCTAGGAGAAGCCGCCGCCCCTCGCGCCCCGGACCTAGGAGGGGGAGCGCGTGCGGCCGCCGGACTCCGCCCCTTGCCTGGACCCTTCCTCAATGAACACTGCCCAACCTACACAAGCCCTGCAGCACGACGAGGACACCAGATTCCCTGTTATTTTGGACACTTTCCCCCTTTTGGCCACTTTTATTCCCTTTGTTTTATGATTTCTGTTAATAAAAGCCTCTCCGAGGCCTGACGCCACGCCCACTGTGTCTGTCTTGTGCTCCTCCCGTGACAGTATATAGTGCATTATTTAATTTTCTATATATATATATATATTCAACAATACATCGTATAGTTCAAAATTATTGATTTTTCTTTTATGCCAAAAATCATTAGGATATTAAGTAAAGATCATGTTCCATGAAGATATTTGGTAAATTTCCTGCTCTAAATATATCACAACTTAATTTTTGATTATTAATATGCATTGCTAAGAACTTCATTTGAACAACTTTGATTTGATTTAGATTTTTTGCACCCTTAGATTCCAGATTTTTTAATAGTTGTATCTCAGACAAATATTGTCCGATCATAACAAACCATGCATCAATGGAAAGCATTTTTAAATTCACCATTATGACTGGTCACATATTATGAAAGCTGTTGACATCTTGATTAAATTATGGAAGCTATAGTGTGACTGCCAATGAGAACAGAAAAACAATTATATTGCATTCTGATAATCTCATGTAGTACAATAACATTTTACCAGTTTTCTATTTAATGGTATCCAAACTGCATTAAGCCGAATTATCCGATGTTAATGACCAAAATGTCTGGAACAGCCGCTGTCTGTAGTGTGTCACTTTGACCTTTCCAATATGGTGTTGATTGTCAATAACTTGCTAATAGTCATCAATGCAGAATCTATGTGTTTGTATCTGTGGTCTTACCTTCTGTTGTGTGACGTATTTCCCTCCTGCTCTCCGCTAGCATCCAAAACCATTCAACCTTGGTCTAATAATAGTAAAAGTGTAGTAACTATGTGTTTTTGGGGTGTATCAATGGTTAAACTATGGTTAGTAAAGCAAAGCCATGGTTAATGTGTAGCTACCATAGTTTAACTATGATTTATTACTTTTATTTGTAGTAAAACCTTAGTTAATTTTCGTAAGTGATCTGTATCTATGTATCTCCTTGAAACATGGTTTAACCATTTAAACCATCAATAAAAACTAAGTACGTCTGACATATATACACAGTATTTTATAATGCATGTATGTGTACTTTGCCAGTATTGTTGATAAAAATGTAAAATTTGGAGGGCAGTCAATGTATTTAATCGTCATGAAAATAATGCTAATGCAATTTCTTATTTGGGATGACCTGGTCATGCATTTGTGAACTTTTGAAACTTTGACGTCCTCTGTGTGGCCTGAAAGTTTAATGATAAACCATCGTTCAGTGCTGATTGAGAGTTGCTTTCCTTAAAAATGCAAACAAGAGCTTCATTACAATTTCTCACTAAATATATTTACATGACATACAATTTGCCATCAGTGCAATACATAGGAATGTTGCATAAATACCAAATGTTAAACTTTTTCCTCTGTAAACAAAAATAAATGAGATGACGGCGATCGATGTGACTCTTCTGTAAAGCAACATTTACCATCTCGTACCAGATAAAACAACACAGAAATCATCTCAAATTAAAGTAAAAACCAGCCCATCGGCAATCAGAACTGATTCGGCAATACTAAAAACATAATGTACAGCATGTAGCACAGATTTACTGATTTTCACACAGACCATGGATTGCTTTTGTAAGAACATTTTCATAAAACTTTGGCAGTTTTTTTTTTTTTGAATCAAACTTGTTTGAAAAAATAAAAAGATGATATCAAACAGTGAACAAATGTGATGTAAGCTTGCCTTTCACAGCCCATGTTCACAGTGATAATTCAGAAAGGCTGAAAGCCTATGGTAAAAAAGGAAACGTAAAGCAACTAAACCTACGAAAAACGAACGAAAAGTAAATCCCACCCCTCCGGCGTGGACCGGCAGCACTCGAGGTGGTTTCATTGTTGTCAACGACTATAAAATTACAAACACTTATGAAGAGATTCATAGCAGTCATCGCCATTTTAAAAAATGGTCTCTTTTTAAAGTGGACTCGTATAGAAAACGTTGGAGGGGAGCAGGTTCGAGTCACTGCGAACACATGAGAGAGAGAGACGTCACCAAGAAACGAGACATGCACCACCAGTGCCTTGTGTTAAAAACACGAAAAACGAAACGGATGAACAAAAACGGTGCGGGAATGAAGACGAACAAAACGGCTACGCACTTAAAAAGAGACGATATACACCAGACAAAATAATCGAGCAAATTTAGAAAAGATACCAAGTTCACCAATAATTCAGTCTCTTGTTTTTTTTTACTCATCAGATTTGGCACTTTATCTGAACAAATACGAGATCTGTTCAAAAAGAGTTATCGTCATACAAAACTGTCTCTTGAACATAACGTAGAATATTATTTTTGATAGAGAGCATACGGTAGGTAAACACTTTTAAAATGAACATTCCAACAGATGTTTCACACACATGCACGAAAACAAACACAACCGCTCTTTTCTACGACACTTCCTCGGACGACCGCGTGTCTGATTTGAGACGTACGAACTCTTTGGCCACTTCGTCGTTGGTCCTTTGGGAGAGTATTCTCAGGATGGTCAGGCCGGTTTCGTCCATGGTTACACTCCTGGCCAGCGGATAGCAGGTGTTCAAGCTGCCCTTCTCGGCCAGTTCTCTGAGCTGCAGGACTGTCATGCCGATGATGCGGTCCTCTCGGGCGAAGCAGTAGTCCTTCACGGAGATGTGAAGCTCGTAGGCCTCCGGGCCGTGTTCATTACTCAGCACGCTGGATGGAGAAGGCACAACAACATTAGCTAATTTGCATCTAATTTGACTTTTTGATTAAGTATTAAACAAACACTCCAGGTTTAACACTCATTGCAATTCGACTAAATCTTTGGTTTGTAAAAACAAACAGAACTGTACACAATGCACTCTAGGGAGCAAGATATTAACCTGTTAACTGTCACTCACGTTTTTGAAGATAGACTTGAATGAGCATGATACAAACCTAAATTTTTATATTTCATGACTGAAAACATTTTGTAACATGATTTTGTAAAATGGGTTTTGAAGGATGAATTTTGAGATTTTATGTTTTCAAGTGATATATAACTTCTGATGATTTCTAAAATGTGATAGAGAAAAAGGCAACGAGGAAGTCTTTTTTTTAAACAAAGGTCAAAGCTCCTTTTGTAATGTAGATTTTTGAGGGTGCACTCTTGTCATAAATTGATCTATTACTTTTCCTACATAATTTTTAACAAAAAATATTGGTATAATATATATTTGGGAGTCTTAGACCTTTCCAACGATATATAGTTTGTCAAGATTAGATTAAATTTGATTGTAATATAGTATAGTCAACGTAGGTGTCCCGTATACGGGACGGGTGACATTTAACAGGTTAAAGGGGTAGTTCACAAAAAAATTAAAATTACATTTCCCCTCAAGGCATCCTGGGTGTATATGACTTTCTTCTTTCAGATGAATCCAGTTGGAGTTATATTAAAAATTGTCTTTGATCTTTCAAGCAGTTTAATTGCAGGCAGCGGAAGCATCGCATGCATCAGTCCAAAAGAAGTGAAATAA